>NW_019154166.1:3832378-3919120 GCF_002288905.1 Enhydra lutris kenyoni | reverse complement strand
TATTCAGAGTAGGGCTCTCATTAGAGACCCCTTTTTATTTAAAAGACTTACTTACTATAGAGAGAGAAAGAGCACAAGTTGGGGGGCAGAGGGGGAGGGGGAGGGAATCTCAAGCAGATTCTGCACTAAGCACAGACGCAGGGCTCGATCCCGCAACTCTGAGATCATCATGACAGCCAAATCAAGAGTCGGACACTTAACCGAATGAGCCAGCCAAATGCCCCAAGGCCCTTTTCTTATATTGTCCACTCAGGTAGAAAATTGGGGGCTGGAGGGGATGTTTGAAGGACCGATAAATATTCAGAGTAGGGCTCTCATTAGAGACCCCTTTTTATTTAAAAGACTTACTTACTATAGAGAGAGAAAGAGCACAAGTTGGGGGGCAGAGGGGGAGGGGGAGGGAATCTCAAGCAGATTCTGCACTAAGCACAGACGCAGGGCTCGATCCCGCAACTCTGAGATCATCATGACAGCCAAATCAAGAGTCGGACACTTAACCGAATGAGCCAGCCAAATGCCCCAAGGCCCTTTTCTTATATTGTCCACTCAGGTAGAAAATTGGGGGCTGGAGGGGATGTTTGAAGGACCGATAAATCTTGCAGGAACCCATCAACAGGTCGATGCCTCCAACTTTGTCCAATTTACATTAATTGCTGTTAGGGTCCGTGATCAAAGGAATGAGACTGACACAAAGCGAAAATCAAACAAAGCTTTATTTTGCGCCAAGCATCAAAAATCAAACCGACCGGTTGGGGCCATCTCTTACGAAGAGGCGACGACAACGGGGACGCCACTCCTGATGACGAAGAGACGATGACGACGAGGATGATAATGCCGCTCCGGCGAGGCCACTCCCCAGAGGGGCCGCTCCCCGCACAAGGCTGCTCCCGACGACAGCGAGGACGACGACAAGGACGACAACCCCGATGACACAGACTCTGCTCCCATGACGCCACTCTGACAAGGCCGCTCCCCAGAGGAGGCCACCGCTCAGGACGAGGCCGAATGATGACGAGGCCGCTCCCCGGAATAACGCCACTTGGGCGAGGCCGTTCGTGGCAGGGCCCCGGCTCGGTGGTGGCGAGGCTGCTCGCCGCGTCGAGGCTGCTGGCTGCTAGGCCATTCCCCACGGCGCCACGCCGACAGCCGCGGCTCGGAGCGGCGAGGCCGCGGGCAGCGGGGCCACGGTTCGGTGGTGGCGAGGCCGCTCCCCAACGGTAGGGGCGGCGCGGCTCCCAACAACGATCACTACAGTGGCTATCCCGACGGCTATCCTAACCGCTCTCCCAACTAACGGCTGTAATGGCTCTCCCTAAGGCTATTCTAACTCCTCCTCCTACTCCCCGCGCCCTGCTGAGCCTTGCAGACTAACCTTTATAGAAGTGGTTGAGCCCGGCCCACACACAGGTGGCCAATGAGATTTCAACTCACCTCAGTAAATATATGTGCGCCCCACTGACTGGATGTCTCCATCCGGCCTGGCCCACCCCTATATCCAGGGTTTACAAGTAAGTTCCTCTGGGAGGGGGAGGCCCTTACACTGTGACTTCCAAAATAGGGTGCTCCAGCTCGATTTCCCTCAGAAATTTCGCACACTTGTTAAAGAGTAATAAAACAAGGCTTAAGGAGAACAGACCAATTTTCCTGGAGGGAAAACCATTAAATTGTTCTGGAAAGGTCTGGAAAGGTCAAAATCCTTTCCCAGACACTTATTCTCACAGCCTTTCTTGCCAGGTTCCTATAGAGGGAAAAGCAGGCTCAGGGAAGGGGACACCGAGGGGTCTCGGGCATCCCCGTGGAAGACCTGGGATGGCAAACATAGCCACCAAGGTCCATATGTCATTTTCTCTTACTAACCCTCCAAGTCTGGCATCCAGGGAAAACGCTCCAGCCCATGGTACATTATGGACACCACCACTAACACTTGGGACCTGCTCATGGTATCCAAGGGGATCCCAAAAGTTCTCCCCTTCTAGGGGAGAAGCCAAGAGGGTGCACATCTGAGTCAGCACCCAATCCCCAAGAGGACTGAGGAAGGGAGGCTGACCTTAGGAGGGCATGGGAGCCAAAGATGACAAATGAGCACCACTAGAGGAGAAAGAACCAGAAATAGCAGGATTCCTAGACTCCCCTAGCCCAAGACCACACGTGTGGTGCACATTGCCTGAGACTCGTCAACTCACACTTGAGAACCTCGATGCCTTTTGAAATGCAAGCACACGGGTCTTCTGGCTTCCATGTCACCCTGTGGGGCCAAGTGGCTGGGTCCTCTCAGCTTTTCCTATTTCGGAACTGTGGTTCAAAGCAGTCTTTCTTGGGCCACCTGGCTGGGTCAGTCGCTTAAGCATCTGACTTGATTCCCACTAAGGTCATGATCTCAGGGTCTCAGGGTCAGGGGATTGAGCCCCTCGTTGGGCTCCGCACTCAGTGGAGTCTGCTTGAGTTTTATCCCCTCTACCCCCCCCTGCTCACTCTAAAATAAATAAAATCTTGAAAAAAAAAAAGTAGTCTTTCTCACTAGGGGGAAAAAAAACCACCTCATTCTTTCTTCCTTAAGGAAAAAAATAAAAGTAGCTGAGACATACTAATGAGTCACGCGATAGGTATGAAGAAAAGTTAATTTCTGGAGTCTAATGTCTTGTACAACTGGTTCCCATCGGAGAGGAAGTATTTCTAGAAAACAGACTAAGTACAGACCCAGGGTCATGCGTAGCAGCTTCCCAGTAAGAATTAGTGACGCGATATTTGTCAGAGCCGCTAGAAAGGAGAGAATAAAGCTCAAGGAAACGGGACAGTCGACTACCAGTGTGTGGGGACAGGCTCAGACTCTCAGACCTTGTCAAGTACGAGCCCTCCAGACAGAGACCTGAGGGGACTCCCATTTCTTTAAAGAGAGCAAAGTCAATTTATTTAAAATTTCAGACACAACTCAGGTCACTACTTTGAGATCAACAGCACGAGCCAAGCCGGTGCAGCGGGAACAGAACAAGATCACTGGTAGGGACGCCCGGCCGGCTTAGGCAGCTCTTCATCTCAGAGTTGTGGATTCGAGTCTCACACTGGGTGCCGAGATAACTTAAAATTATAATCTCTGGGGGAAAAAAAAAAAAGATCAGTTGTTAAACGTGAATAACTCAGAGAGCCGTCTGTATGTTTCACCGATGGGCTTTTATTAAAACTGTACATAGATCTCATACTTCATTTTTTCTTAAAGAGAACTTCTATTCCTAGTATCAAAATAGTTTTTTTTAAATACCTTGAAAAACAGTAATACAATTATTTTGCTATATATTAAATATCTTCCTATGATCTCAATCACTTCTGTTCCATCTCTCCCCGAATCCTGCCTGAAGGTCACTATATGACGGTTTTTGGCATCTTGAAGGCTTTATCCCAGAGAAGCTTTAGAGATTTGAGAAAGAGAAGCCAGCGGCAAGAACTGATTTGATGTCTTAGGCTCCTATTTACAAGGCTTCTCTGCAGGGTTATATGCTGTCAAACTGGGCCACGTTGGAATCTCTCTCCCCAGTGTGTCCTCAGGCCGGGGAATTAGGGAAACAAATTCCTTCTTGCTCTGACCGGTAACGTTGACTCAACAGCACCATCTCGTGGCCGACGCGTATGAAAGCACCCAACGGTACAGGAAGGTTTTGGACATGCTATGTTGGAGATCTAGAGGCAGGGACCAAAAAAAAAAAAAAAACTTTTTTTTTTTTTTTTAAATTTTCAGGGGTCACAAGACAACTGGCTTCCGGAAAGCCCACTCTCGACACAACACAAGCTTCTTGCAGCTGCTCTGTCTCGAGGCTCACCAGCTTGGCGGGGGGTGGGGGTGGGGTGGGGGGGGTGGGGGTGGGGTGGGGGGGGACTGGAACACACCATCAAAAACTGGACTCAGGTAACGTTTTCTTCCGGCTTAAGGAAAGGGTGTGGTATTTCACCTTCTGCAAGGTGCCAACAGGCGTGTGGTCCCCGGGAACTGTCCTCTGTGACAGGCCCAGGGCACTGGCCCTCGTGGGCCTGCCAGCTTTGCGAGGGAGGCGGAGAGAGCTGGGTGCTGACCAGACGTCCCTCTCCAGGCAGCTGGCAGGCGCCCTGGCCAGGCTCTCTCGGATCTGGAAGGAAGGCGAGGAGCCTCGGGTGTGCTCATCCACAGCCGGGCTCAGACTGCCGCTCGCCAGGGACACTGGGGACGCACGGAGGGCCGCCTCCGCCCTGTTATGCTTGTGCTCTTTCTTCCAAAACACAGATCTCAGCAGGGTGAGGGTCCCCTGTGGGAATCTGTCTGCCTCAGGGTCTCTGGCCTCCACACTGGCCCTCATCCTGGCTAAGGTATTCTGGCGGTTGTCTGCGCTGTTTTTAGGTAACACCGCAGGGCCCAGAGGCTCCTTGGTCGGGGAGGGTACCCTGCCGTGGCTCCCTGCCTGGCTACTTCCATCGCAGTTCGCAGTCTTCTGGCCCTCGGGCTGGGCTCGTTTCTCAGTCCTCACTGAAGGCATCATCACCAGGGGCAGGTCAAACTGTCTGGGGAGCCTGATCTCCTGACTTTCATGTTCCTTGGCTTTCCTCGCTGTGTTTAGACCATCTGGGACTCTGGGGGCTGCAGAGGGGCTGGCGTGGCTCGAGGGGCAGGGCATTCCAGCCAGTGCCCTCTCAGTGGTTCGCCCACCCTCTTCGCCCTTAGCAGAGCCGGCAGCGTCCGACTTCACATCCTCGCCAGCAGCACCCATCAACAGCGGCACGATGGACTGGCTCGTGGATCGGGGCCTCCGCCTGGACTCCAAGTACTCCACCAGCTCAACGGATGCACCCAGGGGTTTCTCCCTAGGTCTAAAAGACCATCGGAGGGGCATGGTCTTGAAGGGCCCCTGCTTGGCTCTGGAAGGGGTGGGCTCCTTCATGCTGATGCTTCGACCTCGTATGCCCCGTACCAAAGGCTTGGACGTCAACCCTCCTGAAAGAGACACCAAGAACATCAGTGCCCAAATTTCCCTCCAGGTGCATTGAGTGACTATGATGCCTGTCGTCGAACAGACATGGGTTGAGATCTCTGATGCATCAGGCAGCACTGGGGTCAGAGACACAACAGCACACAGGACCCCAGAGTTCTAGCTCTTGGGAGCACTCATGTGCACCCGCTGTCCCATGGAATTCATTTACCTATTTGAAGCCACAGGGCAAGCCAGTGCCAAAAAAGGGAGCTACATGCCCAGACAGCCCAGACTCCAGGTCAAGCCCAGTCTTGGAGGCATCTAGCCCTATGGCAGAACATCATTTTCATTTATAGCTGAGTATTTGCACAAAGCAGAATGCTAAGCAAAAGTCCCTCCTTTTCCAAGTCAAATTAGGTGCTTGTACTTTGCAAGTGCAAGACTCTCAGATATCCTACCCTGGGCTGAAAAATAAATCGAATGTGCATTGAGTTTTATCAGAGCCGCCACTTACTGTCTTCACTGTGTGTTTCGCAGCACCTGTCTGTAGTTGGAAACACATTTTTGATGTGTAATGTGAAATGAGAGTCTAGAAAAACCATGTGATCCCACTTGCACACGTGTGTGTGATACATGCATGTGAAAACATATGAACGTCTGGAGTGATAAACACTAAAGTGACAAGGCACCGAGGGGGCCCTGGGATGCTGTGTATGGTTGATTTTCTTCTTAATTCTTTCCTAAATCTTACTGTTTCTAAAGGGAATACAGAGATAACCATGGCTGTATATTTTTTCTGAAGAAACAGTTATGAAAACAATTCCATTGACAATGGCATCAAAAGGAATAAAATACTCAGGAATTAACTGAAGGGGTGAAAGACTTGTACAACACTACAAACATTAAGAAGAAAGAAATTAAAGACAGAAATGAAAGGCATCCCATGTTCATGGATTCGAAAGCTTAATATTGCTAAAATGACATTACCCAAAGCAACTGATCTACAGTGTCAGCGCAATTTCCATCAAAATCCCAATGGGGATTTTTACGGAGATCAAAAAAATCCATCCTGAAATTCATATGGAGTCTTGAGCAACCTCCACAACCAGTCCCAAAACGACAAACACTGCATGATTTCCCCGCATGAGGAGCTCAGGATGGGTCGAAACCAGACACACAAAGTATACAGGTAGTGGCCAGGGCGAAGGGAAGGGGGAGGGTGTCACATTACTGTGAAATGGACAGACTTTCAGATCTATAAGATGAAAGGAGTCACAGGGATCGATACGAACACCTGAAATGTGTGCTTAAAATGGTCAAAATGATAAACTTCGTTTTGTGTATTTTAACATAATAAATGCAAAAAGTAAAGCAACTCACAGTCATTGGTCACTGTACCATTATACTGCCTTGATGTCTAAGACGCCTGTCATTGTGGAGGGGGAAAAAAAGAAACTTCACCCGCATGAACCACATGGTGCAGGGACAGTCACGTGCATTTCAACAAAGACCTGACGTCCAACCGCACAGCCTTTGGCCCACAGCCGACACACTCACCGGTGAGCACGAAAGCAGCCCTACCCCTCCTCCATACAACACCCCTGTTGTCAGCACAGCCAACTGGGATGAAGTCGAGGCAGAGGCACCCAGCGTTCTTAGGGGATGGGCGACACCTCAGGGCATGCTGGCTGGGGACACACCACCACCTAGGCTCCCGGGAAGAGGTGATGGGAAGGCAGAGCCCAGTGCCCACTGGTGCCCAGAGGGGTATGACAGCATCTGAGGTTCCTGGGGAATTTTACCTGCCCTGGACCATTCTGGTGGCTTTTAATAATTTTTTTTCACATGGTATTATTTTCTTTAAAATTTCCTCAGATCGGTCAGCAAGAGACATAATGTCGCCCAAAATAGCTTACAGCCTTTAATTTCGATGGACCCTGTTGCTCCCCCATTAAGTTCCCATCCTGGGGTCTGAGACATACATGTTTTTAGCCCACAACCCTGGGAAGGATAGAAAGGGAAGCTTTTATTCAGAGGACAAAGCTGTGACTTTCAGCTTTTCAGGACAAGAGGACACAGCCGGCAGCCTGGCAGATGGCTTGGCAGTGCGGCCCCTCTTCCTGGATGAAAGGCTGGGGGACCAGCCCATGTCACCCCTGCAGCTCCCTTGCATGGGGACTGCAGATGCCCACACGAGCCCTTCCTCTTCTTTCTCCAGACGGCAGCAGGGGAGGCAAGGTGGGCATGGTGTACATACGGAAGGGACAAGAAAGAGCCCATGCTGATGCTTACTGTTCACAGAGTTCTCCCTTCTGGGGGAGGGGAGGCTGCTCCTCCTGCTCGTCCCTGGGGGGACCTCCTGGAGGCCAGGAGCTGGAGGCAGAGGTGGCGTTCAGAGATGCCCAAGTGAGGGTTCTTCCCCACCCTGGAATTGTGGCCTTGTTCATGCTTGGTCGGCTTGAGAACCAGGAGGGCCTAGAGCCTTAAGCCACACGGAAGACATAAGTAGTTAAGTCCTTCCTGAAGGTTATAGAAGCCCCAGGGCCTGCTTGATGGGCTTCCCAGGTCCCACGAGGTCTCCTCACACAGATGGCCACTGGGCAACTGGAGGGCACAGCCCCCGCCTGCAGCCCCACCTGCACCGTGCCTCTGGGACTGACAGATGCTGCCCTAAGAAATGCCCTAACTGTTCCCATGTGACTCTGCATCCTTGGCTAATGAAATCAGGCATCAGTCTGACCTCCTGATGCGTGCTGTGAGCAGTGGCGGGCTCCCCCCAGCCATCCTTAGTCCCCCTACAACAGGACCAGCCTCCGGGTCCTGTTGTCTGGTCTCAGTCTGTGCAAGGGTTTCCACTGTGCCTCTTAGAGCCACCCCCTGACGCAGTCAAGGGACACATAATGAGAGCCTGCTGGGTGCCAGGGGCTATTTCCAGTGCTGGGAATACAGCTGTGGGAAAAAAAGCCCAAAGTGCCTGTCCCCAGGGGGGTTTGTCAGAAAGCAACAATGTTTGCTATCGTGGAATGTAGTGCTGAGAGCTATGACAAAGAATGAGGGGGTGTAGTGTGGTCAGCGACAGAGGAGTGAGGAGAGACCTGAGGGAAAGGGAGGAGGAAGCATGTGGAGACTGGGGGAAAATAGCATGCCGGCAGCGGGAACAGCAAGTGCAAAGGCCCTGTGGCACTAGTAAGCTTGGTGGGTCTAACAGACCACCAAGGCTGTAACCAAGGGAGAAGAGGCTCTCCACTAAGGGTTTTCATCTTCTGCCCCCATCTGTATTTGAAGACATCTTCATCTCTGGTTGCAGAGGCAACCTGGGGCAAGCCTGACCCCCTGACTGTCGTCCTCTGGTCCCCTAGAGGGTGAGGACAAGATACATGGCTGAGCCTCCTCCATCTCTGTGACTAGGCCAGTAGGATGAGGCTGGCAAGGGGGAAAGGGCTGCCTTGGGAGCCGAAGCCACAGCCCCTTCCATCACTCCCAAGAATGAGGGAGCCCAGTGGGCAGAAACAAAAAAAAAAAACAACATATGGAAGGAGGTCTGGGAGTCGGAGAATAAGAATCAACAGAACCGGGACACCTGGGTGGCTCAGTTGGTTGGGCAGCCTGCCTTTGGCTCGAGTCATGATCCCAAGGTCCTGGGATGGAGTCCCACATCAGGCTCCTTGCTCGGCAGGGAGCCTGCTTCTCCTTCTGCCTACTGCTCCCCCTACTTGTGCACTACCCTCCCCCGACAAATAAATAAATAAATAAATAAATAAATAAATATCTAAATAAATAAATACAATCAACGGAACCGTGAGAACCATCAGAACAGGGCCCCAAAGAAACAGAGCCACTGGAAGAACAGAGAAAAAGAGCTCTCGGGGAGATTCACGTATAGGACAAGAGAGGGCTGAAAGAAGGTCTTCTAGGTTTTAAGATGCAGTAAATGCACTGAAGGCACACAGGGTCACTGCTGAGACTCAAATCAGTGGCTGAAAAGATAAAGGGAAAGCAGCATCTCACACCTTAGAGCAAATGACACAGAAAAATCACAGGGAAAAGCTAGATCAGAAAATGGATCCGGGGGGCCTACCAGGCAAATACCAGGAATTTGTAAAGTCAGATGATAATTAAACAAAAGAACAGTTTCCCTAAAGAAAAGCTGTGTCTGCGGATGGTCAGGCTCTGGGGGTTGTAGGTTGTACATGAACAAAAACACAGACCTAGCCACATACAGGAGCAATTTCCAAATTCCAAGGTCAAAGACAGACTCGCAAATGCTTTCAGTGAGAAAGAACAAATGATTCTCAGGAAGGAAAGGAAAAAAAAAAAAAAAGGCTTCTCACCTGCAACCCTGACATCTACAGACACTGGAGAGGAAGAATTCTAATCCAATGAGTCTTCCAACTAGCCAAGGGGCCACCCAGGCTCCGGACCAAGGAAATACCCGTTCCTCTGCAGAGGGAGAGGGCGTGTCACCCACCCTTGGAAAGGACTCTGACCTAACACTGAAGATTCAGAACCCAGACCTCAAGACGCAGGAGGACAGAAAGAAGACAGACGGGGTGCTCCGCAGAGCCTGCCGCAAATGTACCACGTACCCCGTCGGGTCTCAGGATGGGGCTACAAAGTGATGTTTGCATGTGTGGGATCTGGAAAGGCTCAGCGCTCACAGCCTGAAACCAAGGGCTGGAGCATCCCTGAGAATCTAACAGGGGAGGGAGTAAAGCGGAGGAAGGGGGGCTCCTAAAACAGACCAGAGGGAACTCTTAAAAGCATTTCAAAGTGCTCATTTTGGGGCGCCTGGGTGGCTCAGTGGGTTAAGCCTCTGCCTTCGGCTCAGGTCATGGTCTCAGGATCCATTGGGCTCTCTGCTCAGCAGGGAGCCTGCTTCCTTCTCTCTCTCTGCCTGCCTCTTTGCTTGCTTGTGATCTCTGTCAAGTAAATAAATAAAATCTTTAAAAAAAAAAAAAAGAAAAGAAGAAGGGACAATGAGTTAGATGGAAAAGCAGGGTAGAACTTCCAGACGAAGGAAAAAAAAGGAACAAAGAACAACATGATCAACTCAGCAAAAATAAGGAAAAAAGAAAAAATAAACAGTAATAAGAAAAATTTTTTTTAATGAAACAAAATCAAGTTTATTTTGTTACTTTAAATTCTATGAATGAACACAGGGCACCTGGGTGGCTCAGCCGGTTAAGCTTCTGCCTTCGGCTCAGGTCATGATCCCAAGGTCCTGGGACTGAGTCCAATGTCAAGATATCGGCTCAGTGGGGAGCCTGCTTCCCCCCTCCCTCTGCCTGCCACTCCCCCTGTGTGTGCACGCTCTCTCTCTGGCAAATAAATAAAATCTTTAAAAAATATGTATGAATGGACTGAATGCTCCCCTTTAAGACAGGCTCTCAATTTCTGACATTAAAAATATAACAATAAAAATAATAAAACTGCAACATTGTTTACTGGAAACCACTTAAAGTTAACTCCAAAGGAAAAATTCCTAAAGCAAAGGATAATAGCAAAATGATACCAGACAAATGCAAATAAAAAGAAAGAAGGAAAGGGTAGAACAACTAATCTTGAACAAGATAGAATTTTCTTTTTTAGATTTTATGTATTTAATTTGAGAGCGAGAGCACAAGCAGAGGGAGGGACACAAGGGAAGGAGACAGAGGATCTCAAGGAGGCTCTCCATGGAGCTCAGAGCTGGACAAGGGACTCAATCCCATGACCCTCAGATCCTGACCTGAGCGGAAATCAAGAGTCGGACCCTCAACCGACTGAGCCACCCAGGTGCCCCTTGACAGAGTAGAACTTAAGATGAAAAGCATCAAGCTAGATAAAGAGCCACATTATAATGAAAACAGACAGTTTATAAAGAAGACCTAACAGTCATCAGCTTACAAACACCTGTTAACAAAGCAGAGAAAATATAAAGCAGAAATTATTCAAGTCTCTAGATACCTGATTAAAAACACGGCCACATAGGAAGGTTTCAATAGTTAGACTTCCTTCCTAGCCAGGCAGTCCCTGATAAAGTCAATTTAAAGACAAGGTGAAGTGAATCCCAAAATCAACACACCTCAGCAGTTACGACACAAAGCTCATATCTCTCCAAAGGACACAACAGGCATTATTTCATGCGTACACAAAAGAGAGACGAAATAATGAATGTGTACTTAACCTGGTAATAAATGAGGGAATGCTTTTTGAAAACCAATTCTTGGGATCACAATCCATAAAATTAGAAAGAATTAAAGGGAGATATCACCTCCCCCCAAATCATAAATGCTTGAAACTCCCAGATAACCTTCAAAATGGAAATAAAACCCAGAAATAACACAGTCTGGACCGGTAAAGCACTGATAAAATGAAAAACAAAGTCTCCAAGGCCCAATAAAAACCACAGGGATAATTTACCATCAGAAGCACGTCTGCTGGAAGGATGAAGTCCCAGGGCCCCTTTCTGCATCGGGGCAGGGTTGGGGGTCGGGGGACTTCTGCGAAGGGCCCCAGCCGCTGTTTTTCACAGGGTCTTGCTTTTTTTAAAGGTGTTTTCACATCCTCCTTTTTTCAAAAGATTTTATTTATTTTATTTATTAGACAGAGAGAGATCACAAGTAGGCAGAGAAGCAGGCAGAGAAAGAGGGGGAAGCAGGCTCCCTGCTGAGCAGAGAGCCAGATGCAGGGCTTGATCCCAGGACCCTGAGGCTTAACCCACTGAGCCACCCAGGTGCCCCATCACATCCTCCTTCCTGAAGAGCTTCTCCCTACACCGGTCCCCAGTGACAGAAGTTACAGTCCCCACAAAACTTGGGTCCATCGCTGTCGGTTAAAATGCACTTAGGGTGCCTGGGTGGCTCAGTCGGTGAAGCGTCTGCCTTTGGCTCAGGTCATGATCCCAGAGTCCTGGGATCAAGTTCCGTGTTGGGCTACCCAGCTTGGCAGGGAGCCTGCTTCTCCCCCTCCCTCTGCCATTCCCCCTCGCTTGTGCTCTCTGGCATGCTATCTGTCAAATAAATAAATAAAATCTTAGAAAAATAAATAAATGGATTAAAATGCCTTTCGAAATCTAACAGTATAGCTACTGAAAGACAGAACTCCCCAGCTGTCCGTGTTCCTCTCCAGACAACCTGAGTATTCCTTTTGACGGTGACAAAATTCTCCCCCAAACCCATGGGGACAGGGCACGGGACCAACCGCCACCGAAACCTGTATGCTGGAGTCAGATCCTGCCCAGGCCAGAAAATAAGAAAATGAGGCTGGATTCGACCGTCTCAACAGGTTCCAAAATCCCATCACCATTTCAGTCAAACCTCAAGAGGGAACACTCCCTTTGGAAGCCAGGCTATTGCAGAGGCCACGTGAATAAACTTGGTTTTGCAATTTATACCAGGCAGCCGTGGAGCGGGGCGTGGGAGGGTGTGGGGGGGACATGGGGGGATGTCTATATGCAGCCCTAAGCCCTATTCCAAGGAGGCAAGCCGGTGACTGGTGACTTCCGAGGCTCAGCTTTCTCATTCACCCTCCTGGAGATGCGGGTGACGACCTGAGATACCCTAGCCCTGTCTCTCGGGGGGGGGGGGGGGGTTCTCAAACGCTGGGCCTGACCGCTGTCTGAGCACCAGGCTGAGAAGCTGGGCCATCTCACAAGCTGGCCTCCTGGGGTGGGGGGCGCAGGTGTGAAATGGCTTTGTGCCCGGGAGGAGTGAGAAGTGGCCCGAGGCCCCACGGCACTGGACAGAACCGGACGATCTATGAGCTCGCCCAAGGCTCACACTGATGGGGATGGGCAAGCTTGGAAAAGAAGGCCTTTCTTGTTCGCCAGATGCGACCCTAAATGTCCATCATGAGAGGGGAAGTGGAGAGCTCAGACAGGGTGAGTCCGAACATACTGCATTAAACATTTTGCTTCCACAGAAATGCATTCTAAGGAAACTGGACAAACGTCATCGGCACGTAGGGGCGCTCCTATCCATGTTCTGCCTACTCGTCTACAAACATGCCAAACCCTGAGAAACACCGAACCAAGCCCGAACCAGAAACGACCCAAAAAGCAACCACAACAGAATGTGTAAATTAACCATAAACGCCTCTCACAAGGTAGGAGATTTTGATGCTGGAAGTGGACTCGTCCGCCGAGGTGCAGATGCCGGGAAGGACGGCAGCCCACCTCCCACGCAGAGGACCACTCCTATGTGCTCCCCGGCAAACCTGCAGGGATTTCTGGACAGTCACCAAACAACTGAAAAATCTCTCCGTCTGTAACTCGAGGCGCTTCCCTTAATGATCAAGCTGAACTTTCCAGGCCAGCCCCAGGTCCATTTCAGAACCCATGGAGAGGAGGCGGTGGGTCTCCCCATCCCCACCCATCATGCTTGCTTTCTTCCCAAATCCCTGCTTTTGGCTTTTGACCGGAGTGAACACTCAACAGATGATGTCTGTCACTCGCTCGCTCGTGGACACTTAAACTTTTGTGCGGAGAACTTTCTGTGTCCCAGTTGGTTGAGGGTTGATTTTGTTTTGTTCTGTTTCAGACCCATGGAATGAAGTGGAAGAAACATTGCTACACGCAGCATACACGAATCTCACAGATCGCTGAGCAAAGGAAGCCTAACGGGAAAGAGTACGGACAGCAGGGATCCACTGAGGCCAAGTTCCCACAGGGGCAAAAGGAATCTATGGTGTTAGAAGTCAGAATGGTAGCCCCTTCCGGAAAGGAGGGAGACAGTGATGCTGGAGAGAGATAACCAGGGGGTGGGGGAGGCCCCGGACCTTTTATGTCTTCACCAGACGATAGGTACGTGAGTGTGTACGTGTTATAATTCATCTGATAGACGTGTGTGATGAATGCACTTTTCCATATATATGTCAAACTTCCTTAAAACATAATCTTATTTTAGCAATGAATTCTGGAGCCAATGGGAAACACGGAAACTGTAAGTAACAGAGCACGTTGCTGCTTTCCTTTCCGAGGGAAGGACCGCACAGGCTGCACGACAGACACACGCACTCAGGCACGCGGGTGCACGCATGCTCGCGTTTTTCCAGAAAGACTCTGCTTCTGTAGGTACCCCTGGCTCTCCAACGCCGGATGTGGTGGCAGCTGCGGGGCATGGCATCAGGCTCTCCTCTTTTCTGTCCTCCCAGTTTTCCTGGGCTTTTGATGCCATCCACATGCTGAGGGCTCTCAACTATTTACGGCCTCCCCTGGTTACCATCCCGACTTGGAAGTCCTACAGGGGTCTTGAAATGACCATGTCGAAATTTCCCTCCAAAATGGACCTCACCCTCTCCCGTCTCACAACCTGCAGTGCCGGCCACCTGGCTAGATGCTCAGCCAAGAGTCCTTTCTGACTCCCTTCCTTCCCTAAAGCCCCAGAGCAGCAAACCCCATTAGCTCTAGCTTCCCATACACCCAGAATCTGACCGCCCTCTACCCAGCATGCCAGTGCCGACGCAACTATCTAGCTGGGACAACCGCGGTGAGCCCTCCACCTGGCCTCCCACACTTGCCCCCGTCCCTGTGATGGGGACATCTCACCCCACCCCACCCCCGCCTAGAAAACTTGTCCCTCCGATGATCTACCTCTTCCCCCGGTCCCCGCTTCTCATCATGCCATTAATGCATTTACACATTGTCGTCCCCATTAGACAGAAGGCCACAGGGAGCCGAGAGGGAACGTACCTGCGGCTGGAGGGCAGTGGACAGGGAAGAGGGAGGCTGAGGGCTGGTTTCAGAGGAGAGATGGGCAGTCTTTACACCCAAGCCACTTAGTCCCAGAAATGGAAAATAAAAAGCAGCCAATCTGGCTGACACGAGAGGACATACCCTTTTCCTGATCAGAGAGGCTGGTGGTGAATTTGGGAGTGTCAGGCTCCTGGGGCCGGGAGGGGCCGGGGCTGGAGCTCCAGGAAAGCAGGCTTCCCCGGGCGCTGCTGTGGTTGCTCTCCAGCCGAAGGAGCCAGTGATCAGAGAAGGTAGAGCTAGTGGAGCCTGTGGGGTAAACACAGGGAGGAGGCTGGACCCGGCCCCATCAGGTCGTGGTCCTGGAGAAGGACCCCCCCACCCCCGACCTGAGCCCTGGGACTGCAGAACCAGAGCAACAGGAGGACCAGAGGAGAGCCCCCATGACAGCTCTGCCGTGCGACCAAGATGAAAATGTAGGGAAAGGCATTCCGGCACAGAGGTTAGGGCATGGCTGGGTCCTGAAATGCTGTTCCTCCCCTTACTTTCGTCACTGACTCTGGCTGTCTAAACAGGCTACGTTTTTCATTCATTCTGTCTCCTGCAAAAGGCAGGCACGCTTCCTCTGATTCAGACCTCTGGGGGCGTCTGTGGTTTAATTCAGCCTTCTGGTGATTATTAGGAGGAAAATATGAGTATTAAAAAAAAAAAAAAGCTCTCTCATTCCAAAGATAAGGATAGGACTGCGAGTGAGATGAATAACCTAAGGAGATCAACTCTGACCTCTTTTTTTCCCCTCCAGACTGCCAAGTTTGAGGCTGTCTGGTGAACATGTCACTGGGTATGGTGAAGGCGCTATGTTTGTTACCAAGGCCCCGAGTCCGTCACAACCACCCTGCCCTTCCTAACAGGACGAACACAAGTGTGTGTACAAGTGTAATTAAAGTCTGGCTCGAGGGGCGCCCGGGGGGCTCTGTTGGCACAGCGTCCATCTCTAGGTTTCAGCTCAGGTCATGCTCTCAGGATCATGAGCTGGGGCCCATGTGGGGCTCTGCGCTCAGTGCTTGGTACTTGGTGCTTGGGTCTGCTTGGTACTCCCTCCTGCCCCTCCCACTTGTGCTCTGGGTCTCTGGCTCGAAAAACAAAGAATAAATCTTCTAAGAAAAAAAAAAAATTAAAGTCTGGCCCGAGGACAGACAGGAAAACCGAAACCCCCAAACCGCCGAAAGTCACCTGCTACCTGGTATTGTTCCTTTCCCCTTCTCGGGTTTCACCGTGTCCATCTCACAGACTTATGAACGGGACACTGGCCCATCATGCCCAAATCTCCGTGCTGCAGGAGGAGCTCCCCATGCCAGATCCCATGCATCCCCCTGTCCTGGTCCCTGTCATTCGGCCGAGTACCCTCCTAGCTCCCCTCTCCTTCCTGAGCGGTGAACACCTACCTCTCAGGGAGCTGCTGGCTGACCAGAGAGGGATGCTGTTCCGTTTCTGATAGAACAGGATGTAAGCCCCTCGGCTGTTGACCTCGTCTTCCGGGAGCGGTTCCACCGTGCTGTCGTCATAACTGTACCACTGGCCATCCAGAGAGTTCCGGCAATAGGCTGCAAAGGTCCAAACCCCAAGTGCCAATTACTGGCGTCCCCCGACCCCACCAACAAAAAAACAAAACAAAACAAAAACAAAAACAAACCAAACCAAACCAGAAAGGCATTTCAGACAAGCAGAGCTGAAAAATGGACACGTTTGTAACTGAATGAGAAAAATCGGTCCGTTTTTGGCCAGAAATAAATTTTGTGGAGTCAGAAAGTCCATCTGTCACACTCCCTGATGCTGACTGAGACAAGCGTGCCATGACTTGAAGCTGAATCCTTACGTTGTAGCCCTCGCTAAGGCAGAATCTCCAACAATAGGGAGCCCTAAATTATGGAGCCAGACAATAATGTCAATGTTCACACGGGTCCTCGAGGAGTTTTGAAATGCATTATCTGTGTCAGTATGCAAAAAAAAAAAAACAAACTCATTTGGAACTATGGTACGCCTCCTGCCTAAGACCCCCCCCCAAAAAAAAAAAACCATTTAGGAAAAAGCCCATCAATAGGATTCTCGCCACTTCCTAAACAATTACGACAAAATATTCTCCTTTCCCTCCACGTCTCAGTGAATGAGCCAGAACCCACTAAAGCGGAGTCAGCCCATTTTTCTGTAATGAGCCACAAGCAAACAGCTCAGGCTTTATAGGTCACGTATGCCCCGGACGGTCCCTGACACAGATTCTCCTTTTGTTGTTGTTTATATCACCTTTTAAAAATGTAAAAACCTTTTTAAACTCATGGGCTATACAGAAACAGGTGCTGGACTGGATCTGGCCCATGGGCCACAGCTGGTTGAACCCTGTGCTACTCCAAACCAGGCACCTAGGGGCTCACCTTTGCCTTTCCCTTCCCTTCCCCCACCCCCAGTCCAAAAGCCAGTCTCACTGATCCTACTTGCAAAATGCATCTTAAATACCCTGACTGTCCCCTCCTGAGTCCCAGCCAACACCATCTCTCACCGGAGCCCTAGCAACTGGGATTCCAACTCCCATCCTTAATCCCTTCTACCTGGTTTCCGTCAAGGACAGCTACACAAACTAGATCGTGTCTTCAGGCCTCTGCCTAAAGCCTCTTACTGGCTTCCCAATACCCTTTGAAAAAAAAAACCCAATCTCTCACCCATGGCCTACATGTGGCATCTACTTCTCCAGCCTCATCTGTGTCCCTCAGCCCTGGGTCACTAGACTTCAGCCACAACAGGCTTGCATCATTTCTTAAACACATCTAACTCTGCCCCAGGGCCTTTGCATATACTATTAGTGCTTCCCATCATGGTCCTCCTCCCCTTATCCACCCCGCTAGTTCCTTGAGCTCTGGGCCTATAGGCGCCCTCCTCAGACAAGCCTTATCTCCATCACAGACACGGTCAGTCAAACACCCTCTGTAATGCCAGGCAGGCAAAGAGCCAAAGCGACAAGCGTCTTTTCACTGGGTCTGCAGTTAGACTGCAGTGCCATGAGGGCAGCACTCCTGTCACTCATCATGGAAGCTCCAGTGCCACTCACAGAGTCTGCACTGAAGGGGAACTTGCGTGTGTACCCCCAACCCCCCAACCCCACCTCCCCCCCCACCCCCCCACCCCCCCACCCCCCCGTTCTCTGGCAGGTGCCTGGCATGCGACCAGGGGTCGGCGTGAGCCCAAGACCCACGGGAGCTCGGCATTCCAGGAGACCTCTTCCCGGGGGGCAGCTGCAAGCTCGGGCCCCGGTCACGATGCGTGACCACGGCGGCCACGAGCCGAGAGGCAAGGCTCACCTGTATAATGCCCACCTTGCAGACTGCCGTGGTGGTTGCAGACGGCGTACAGGTCGTACAGGAAGTCCAGCGGGTAGCCGGCGGGCAGGCCAGCCGGCTGCTTCCAGGGGGGCCAGGGGCCCGTCCCAGGCGGGGGGCCGGCGCCTCTCTGCGCCACGTGCGGAGCCATGTTGAGGCCGGAGAGCGGAAACTGGACCAGCGTGGACAGCTTGTTCCTCCTCTCACCCACTTGACAGAACCTCTTGAGGTGGATGATGAGGATGTCGGGCAGGGTCCACAGGCTCAGCTTCACCATGCCCTGCTGCAGCGCCTGGCAGTGCGGGCACTTCCACGCGTCGTCCTGGGCCAGCTGGAAAGGAAGCCACAGGGACCGTGAGCGCCCCCTTCCGGTCCGTGAGCACCGCCTTCGGGCCTGCGGGAGCCCCCTTCCGGTCCACGAGCGCCCCCTTCCGGGCCCACCCACAGTCCCAGCCGCGCAACCTGCTCTTCCTTGGTGTAGAACTGGAAACACTCGTCTAGGGTGCAGCTGTGTTGCTGGTGGGCCTGCTGCTGCCGCCACACGCTGTCCGCGTCCTGGACCCGCTCCTCCTGGAGGCTTCCGAACAGGCTGAGTGCAGCGAGGATCGCCGGCATCAGGGGGAGGCCCCTCGCAGGCAAAGATGGCTCTCCCCGCCATCTCCCGGAGGGACCCCGCAGGGGGGATAGTCATGAACACCTGCTGGGCTGACCCGTGTGCTTTTTCCAGAATACGGCCACGTGCACTCGGGGGGCGACAGGCACGGCCACGCTGAGAGGGCCTGAGAGCGCGGACTTGCACCAGGCAGCCTGGGTTCGAATCCCACCCCGAGCTGTGGGACACTGAGCAACCGCGCACCCGCTCTGTGCCTCTGTTCGCGCATCTGGGAACCGTGCATTACGGCGGGGCCGACATCACACACGTGTTCGCTACTGCCACCGCCGCCCAGCACGGTCATGACCGCGGCCACTATCGGTGTTTCCCTATAGACGCTGGTCATGAGGGTCTCCCAGAGGCTGGAACCGCACAGCATCAATGCCTTCGGGCGTGTCGGGGGAGCCCGGGCACGGCCAGATTCATCTGTGGCCGCAGGGCCCGTGATTCGTCCACCTCCCCAACCATGGGCGCCCCATTCTTGCACTCACCGCTCCTTGGTACAGCTGTCCCACTCCACCGCCAGCTTGACATGGGGAGGGCCTCCCGGCCTTCTGAGGTGCAGAGCCCTGAGGGGAGAACAAGGAGCCCATCAGAAAGCTCGGGACATCTTTCCCCAAGCTGGGCCTCCAAGCCCAGGACAGATGTCCCAAACTCAAGTGACCGATCGGAGTGTGAACCAGGACCGGGGCGCACACACGCGTGACCACAAGGGCCGTGGCCTGGGGGAGGCCTTCCTTGAGCGTGGCCCACCTTCCGCGGCTTCTCAAACTACCTGTGGCCAAAGACCCGTTTGTTGGTCTGTTTCTAAACCATTACAGATGGATCCTTGGGTAGAATACAACAAAAATAATGGGGGTACAAAATAAAAGTTCAATTGAAAAAATTATCATAGAGAATGCAAAATGATTATACATTCGTCATATTTTCAATGGCCCTGACCTATTCCCTTAACCCACCTAAGTGTTTCCTCTCCAGTTCTGTCATGGGCCGGGGACAGTCAGCGGACAGGCAGGCATCAGTCTGTGGAATTTACTTTGAAGCCAGAGTGCTGCAAGGGGGGGGCCCTCTCTCAGAGCCCCCACAAACCCCTGTGCTCCCTTTTCCCATCAGACCCAAGCAGGATGAGCCAACACTTCTCCAGCTTCCCTAACTCTGTAAAGCGGGTCCTGAGCAAAGAGGGTGTGGACAGCACACAGGACACAGAACCTTCAGCCTTGTGCCCTACCCTGCAAGTTCCTGGTTTTTACAAAGGGAGGTGTCCTTTCTCACATTCCTCACAGAATCCTCCCATTTGGATTCTGACGCCCGTTCCAATGTGTGCCTTCCGTCGACACCATCAAGCAACCAACTCAATTGCCAGCATCATCTACCCAAAGTCAGCATCAGACCCCACAGGTGAAGGGCTCCGTCCTACAGCAGGACTGCCCCCTCCCAGTGTAGACACCACCCACAAGTCCGGGTTGTCATCTGGGCGTTCTGACGTGTTGGCTGCAGCTGGGAGTTTCCAGGGCCCCCTCCTTGGGTTTGATGAATTTGCCAGAGCGGGTCACAGACCTCAGAGAACATTTCACTTACTAGATCGCCAGCTCATTATGAAAGGCTGTAACTCAGGAATCAGGTACAGCCGATGAAGACAGGCAGACGGCGACGTGTGTGGGAGGGCTGCAGGGTTTCGATGCCCTCTCTGGGCCCACCACCGGCCCTCCCAGCCTCTCTGTGTGCTCACCCACCTGGAAGCTCCCCAAACCGGCCCTTCTGGGTGTTTAGGGAGGCTTCCTCACATCAGCACACTTGATTAATCATTGGCCGCTAGAAGTGAATTCGGTCTCCAGCCCCTCCCCCTCCCGAGGCCTCTGGGTGGGAAGGAGAGCTCCAACCTTCAATCACAGGGTTGGTTCCCCTGGCAACCTGGCCCCATCCTTAGGTTCTTTCCAAAAATGATCTCATCATTAGTGTAAAAATGATCTCATCATTAGTGTAAACTTGGGTGTGGTCGAAAGGGGCTTGTGAGCAAGAATAAGACACCTTTATCACTGATCCCGGAAAGCATTCCAAGGGTCTTACAAGCTCTCCGCGACAAAACCAAAGATATACTTCTTATGATAAATCATATTATCATACCTGTATTAAGGGTCCACTCAGCTTCAGCTGGCCCAGCCAGAAAGTCAGAGATGTTTACTGGCAACTTTGTGTCAGTGGGGAAAATGACCAGAAGTACTAGACAGTTTACAGAGAAAAACCGGCCCCAGCTACTCTGCGGCCTGTGTGCGTCGCCCGACAGAGCCGAGACAGGTGGAAAGCCGTGGCAGTGGGGGGTGGGGGCGGAGGGGGGGGCACTGGTGTTACCCCGCAATCACAGACATAGTGTTCTACAGCTTGAGCCAAAGACTCCGCGGCAGAATTCTCCCCGACCCCAGATGGGACATTCCGGTTGAATTCGGCAGCATGAGCTCACGGAAGGAATTTGGGTCTCTCTTCCAGACTGAAATGGGTTCACATTCAGGCTGGGCCGTTAGCTATGTAAGTCGGAGCAAGTTAGGGACACCCAGGAGGCTCTGTGGGTTAAGCGTCTGCCTTCAGCTTAGGTCATGATCTAGGGGTCCTGGGACTGAGTCCCGCATGGGACCCCCTGCTCAGTGGGGAGCCTGTTTCCTCCTCTCCTTCTGGCCCATCCCTCTGCTTGTGCTCTCTCTAATAAATGAATAAAAATCTTAAAAAAAAAAAAAGTATGAGCAGATTAACTGATCTCTGAGAACCTCAGTGTCCCCTCATCTTCAAGGTGGCCATCGCAGCATCTCTGTAGACTTAAGGGTTGAGAGCACAGAATGTGTCCAAGGATCTAACAACCGGGAGGCAAGGAACCAGGAGCAGATGCGATAATCAATGTACGGATACAGAACTTCTAAGGACCCCGGTCAAATACAAGGACACCTGTTGTCTTACCCCCCCTTACCTGTCCACTGCCCAGTGACAGAGGGGATGGCTGTCCTGCGGGGATAAGTAGCCGCAGCCCAGAGAAAGCCCCACAACCCGGACGGAGAACAGAGATCCCGGGTTCTGAGGAGACATCAAACAGAGCAAATAAGTCAGCATCGCGTGGACTGCACTGACACTCTCAAGGGCAAAATAAATTACCCAAAGACCGTCACCCTTTTTGCTGATAGCCTATTTTGAGTATTCCCTTAAAAATTAGTATTCAGTGGGGCACCTGGGTGGCTCAGTCATGAAGCGTCTGCCTTCGGCTCAGATCATGATCCCAGCATCCTGGGATCGAGCCCCTTATAGGGTTCCCTGCTTGGCGGGAAGCCTGCTTTCCCTCTCCCATTCCCTCTTGCTTGTGTTCCCTCTCTCGCTGTGTCTCTCTCTTTGTCAAATAAATTAATAAAATCTTTTTAAGAATTAGTATTCAAAACCTGCAGATATAAAGGTCCTTTTTAAAATTTTTATTATAATTTTTTAAAAAGATGTGCACCGTAGGGGTGCCTGGGTGTCTCAGTCGGTTAAGCGTCTGACTCTTGATTTCGGCTCAGGTCGTGATCTCAGCGTCACGGGATCGAGCCCTGCTTTTGGTTTCGCATTCAGCGTGGAGCCTGCTTGAGATTCTCTCTCTTCCTCCCTCGGCCCCTCCCCCCTCTAAAAAAAAAAAAAAAGATACACACTGTGTACCTTGTAACACTTGTAACATAGCAATCTTGTAACATAGCAATCTAACACTGTTTAACATATTAAATTTTCCCAAACGAGGAACAGCGTTTTTAAATCCTGACGTTTAATTGGAGATGCTGGCACAGTCAATGGAAAAAAATCACTCCGTTCAGTAACGATCCTTTACCTGACTTAAAGAGGATTATCATCATCACCCAATGGCCAAAACAAGGCAAGGATCTAAAAGCAAGCTAGTGTCTATTTTACACCCCAAATGCTTAAGGAGTATTTATATACTTCAAAATAAGCCACATAACGAAATACTGCCTATGTTTTCAAAGATGCATGTTTTTTAAAATATTCTAACGTTTTTGAAGTTGAAGGGAGCCTTAAGTGGCGTTACTGACAAGAGTCAAAACGTGGAAACAACCCACGTGTCCACTGACAGGTGGATAAACACAACGGGGTCTACACACACAATGAATATTATACAGCCTTAAAAAGGAAGGAAATTCAGACACGTGTCCCAGCATGTGCTGACCTCGGAAATACCGTGCACCAGACACAGAAGGACAAACACCGTATGATTCTGCTTCATGAGAGACCAAGACCAGGCAAATTCCTAGGGACAGAAAGTGGGATGGGGGGTGACCAGAGGCTAAGGGCTGGGGGACAGGGAGTTGTTAAATGGGCACAGAGTTTTGGTAGGAATGCTAAAAATTTGGGTAAAGATACAGTGATGGTTTTACAACATCGTGACTGTAACTAACACACACTTACCAATGGCTAAAATCAATGTGTATATTTTACCACCATTAAAAATAATTGATGGAATCTTTAAGTAAATACAGTCCTTTTTTTTTTTTTTAAAGATTTATTTATTTATTTGAGAGAGAAAGCGTGCGAGTGCATGGCGGGGAGGGACAGAAGGAGAGGGAGAAAAAAACCCCAAACAGACTCCCACGTGGGGCTCAATCTCACGACCCTGAGATCACAGACCTGAGCCAAAACCAAGAGTTGGACGCTTAGCCTGCTATGCCACCCAGGTGCCTCGCAAATACGTTCTTAAAACGGTCACTGATGAGCTTAGCTTTAATCAGAAAAACAATGAAATTTCCTTCCAAATTCTGACAGTGATCAAAGGTAGACACATCAGTACTTACAAAGCACTGGTGAGCTATAGGTTGAATTCAGACAGGGGAGGAGGGGAGAGAGAGGGTACTGGAATTCCAGGAAAGACCAACAGTGCATGGGCATGACCCAACACACCCTCAGACAGCCGTGACCTACTCCTCACGGCAGCTCCCGTGTGCGAGGAGCAAGGGGACACTGGTAAGGTCCACACCCGACTAGACCATAACCTCATTCCAGTTGACCTACAGCCTCAACAAAGGCAAAGGCAATGGCGGGAAGCAAGCTGTCTCCAGAGGCTTTGATCCATGGGTGGCCCTGGAAGGGTGTACTTCCTAAGGAGACTGTTTCTTAAATCTAGGCATGGTGAGGTTTGGCCATGGGAGTGGGGGTGCTCTTTTTCCTAATTGAGCCTTGATGTTTGGAGTAACATGACCCACACAATCAAGGCACGAAACCGCATGGAGATGCCTTCTCTCTGTCTGTACACAAAGCAAGTTTACAGAGTGACCACAGAAAATGTCTTGACAGCGATAAACCCCTGCTTTTCAGGATTCAAAACAAATTCAATGCGTCCAGCAAACTGGTCATTTTTGGAAGACGTTCTCCTGTCTTCCATCCCTAGCTAGGAAAATTCATTTTAGAACCTTCACTCCTTTTCCTCTCTCAAGCTCCAGGTTGAGAATTCTGAATGCATTCAATGATGACCATACCTAGCCAGGATCTTCTAAGGTACAAAAGCCTTATGGGTGAAGTGCGTGGGCTATTCTAGGAACCCCACCACCATTTAGAACACCCTTCTCCCAGTAGAAAATCAGGCCCATCCCCACGCTGACCAAAGAGTCTGCAGAAAGGCACCCATACTCCGTGGGAGATGGCCTCTGTTATTCTCCTGGCCCCATGGATTGCCTGACGGGTTTCTGCAAACCGCAGAGAGGTGCAGAGGCAGATGTACGTGTGTGACAAGGTGGAGCACAGGGATGGCCAAGTTCACATAACAGTGGTTTCATCCACTTGCAAAGATCAGGAGGACAAGGTTTGCAGAGGCCTGGAGCTATTATTAGAAGATATTCTGACCTATTTAGAGGGAAGTTAGAGGCTCTAATTTGGGCACCATGGCAAAAAAATCCTTCAGAGATACAGGTTGGTACAAATGTAGAGAAGGTCTTTGACAAAATATTATTTGTCGTACCTCCTGAATCAAATGTATGGTCTTCCCCCAGCAGGAAGGAGCATGAATTATGAAGAAATCACCTCTGAGAAGTTCTCACGTAGAGAAGCTAAATTCTGAGGCTCCTGACCTGTCCCCCCCGCAAAATGTCAACATCTTCTGAACCACAGGAATGATTTCTGATACCCTAGGGAATGGTTTTAGTGTGTGTTGGGTTTATCTGTTAACTACCTACCTAGGAATAAATAAAGGAGTAAGGCAAAAAAAGGTGTTTTGCCTTGAGTTTTTAATCTTAAAAACAAACAAACAAACAAAAAAACAGGGAAAAAACACTGGACAAAATTAGTTTAATATCTAGATGTTCTTATTTGGACACCCATTTCCATTTTCCACAGAGGTGAGGCCTCAAGTCCCCTGAAATTCTGGATGCAGACGTGTAAGTTACAGTTTACTGTAATTCACTATGCTTCAGGAAAAACCACAGGTAAGCCATAAATGTAGAAAACGGAGAAGAACTATGTCAATGCTATCCCAGTGGTGTTTTTAAAGATTTAACGAGAAAAGGGCTCTGCCCATGAAAGGCATTATGATGGTGTGAAGAGTAAAAGCACAGGCCACGGGATGGTGACCTCCTTGTCCAAGATCAAAGCTGTTTTATCCAGCAGTGTGAATGCCCTCTTTAACAGCAAATGCCCTCTACCCCGAGCTCCTCCTAGATCCCTACCCCCTTCTCTGTCCCCCACAATGCACACTGACCTGGATGGGGGCCTCGCTCTTCATGACACAGCGGACCTTACTGAGAATGCACTGCTGCAGCTGGAGCCAGGAAATGGCTCTGTCTTCCCTCAGCAGGAAAGGTGGCCCGAACCTGAACGAGTAAAGGGATCAGGTTAACTCAGCGAAGGAAAGACCAACACAGCTCAACAGGGACACTTCTTCACTGAGTACAAGCTAAGCACAAGCACCGTTCGAGGCTGCCCATCAGAGAACCTCGCTGCAGCAGGACACGCCGCGACATACAGAAATGTCCAGAAATGCAAAGCCAGAGAGACGTGGCGGTGGAAACGGATGGCTGCCAACGATCGGCCAGCTGGGAGACTCTCTCCCCTGCAACAGGGTCAGAGGACACCAGAGCCAGAGGGAAGCGAGGCAGGGAGAGATTAATCCAGAGGCAAGCTGGTCCAGCAGACACCCTGATGGTTTTATGCACCAGGTTTTGTGCACCAGGACCCAAGCATTCACGGTGAGCCCAGAACGCCCAGATCGCCAGATATGGCTGTGGCCATAGTCCCGGCTTAGCCACAGGCACTGCCGAGACAAATCACCAACCAGCAGTCCTGTGGCTGCACCACGCAAGGTTGTACGAAGACCCAATGGGGTAAGAATGTTGAATAAACTTGGCAAAGTCAGCACAAACCCAAGCTGTTAGGGTCTGGAGCAGCAAAGGGACTGTGCTGCCTGTGGGGGGTTTACTCCACTCATCCTCTACAGACAGGCATTCAGATCACTGCCCATCTTTTAATTGTAGCAGTACCCTCTTATGGCGGGAGCTCTGTGTTCTTGTGCATACACCTTTGGGTGCACCCGACAGCTCGTTTCTTTGGGATAAACTTCCAGAAGTGGAAATACAAGCTCAAAGCTGGTCGTGCCCTAGAAAAGCCACACCTGCATACCAGTGAGGCGGGTGCCCCGTTCTCTTAACACTTGCCCAGAACGAGCCTTATCAAGTTTCAAAACTCTCTCACCATGATCCGAAAGGTGACCAGCCTCTTGCTGTTACCATGAGAATTTCTTCTACTACGCACAAAGCTGGATATTTTAGCCCTATGCTTGTGTTTGTTTTGTGAGTTGGCGTGAATCTCCGTGCTTCGTTTTACTAAGAGTATCTCTCTCTGATTTCCAAGCGGAGTTTTTATACCATGGATTGTGCGCCCTCTGCCTGTCACGTGACATAAATACATTTTTCTCGTTTGTGCTTAAAATATTCAATGTGTCTAAAACGTTAGCCTTTTCCTTTACAGCCTCCTGCCTGCCTTAGGTGTTAAAATAGTCCTCTCAGCCCAAAAGACGTAAACACTACCCTACATTATCTGTAAGTCATTTTACGGTTTCCTTTTAATCAATCTAGAACTTAAACATGTGAATGTATGGCAGAAGTAAAAAATTGATTATATAAAATAAAATCAATTTGCCCACCTTATATACTACATAATTCATTCACTCTTTAGTTATATGAAATGTACCATTTTATCACATAATACCTAAATGTACTTCAGCCTATTACATTCCATTGATTTAAGTATATATTCTTCCAACTATACTACAATTTTTTTGGCTTCAAATTTTTTTCTTATGTATATAGCCTACATCATAATTTTTTTAATAATCGAAACTTTATTCTGGTTTAATAAAGCAACCTCTCTCCCTTCCTCCTCTCTCCTTCGCCCAGTATTTTATCAATGTCCTTATGAGTTAATTATTCAAGATGAATTTTACAAACATTTTATCAGTACAGACATCTTTGATAGGAGTTAGAGTTTTCAAGGGTCTTATCTGGGCTACCAATGAAAGCAATCTGGTCTTGTCTGTTATGTAACCACCTGTTACGTAACCACCTGGACCCTTTCACTACTTTGATCACTTCCCAGTTCTTGGCTCTCTGGACAGGCCACGATGTAATCTGCAGACAGTGGTCATTTTATCTCCTCTTTTCTTATAGCCAGTTTTTTTCTCTCGTCTTACTGCACTGCCCAGGCCTCACGATACCGTACAAAATGATAGCGGTGGGAGCCATAATAATTATTCCGGAAATTAACAGCAAAGTCTCCGATGCTTAATGGTGAAGGGTGACGTCTGCCACATATTGATTAGAAAGTACCCTACTCCTCGTGAATTAATCTTGAGACCAGATGTTTGATTTTATCAGATTAGAATTATTCTAGACGGGCTCCCAAGCACGTGTCTGCACAGCTCAGACATCACGTGAGAAGAAGATCAGGTTCTACGTACCTGCTGGCCTGCTGGCCTGACCCCACCAAGTTACAGAAGAGGACTAGCACCTTGTTCTCGCTATGGATGGGCAGGGAGGACCGCAGACCATCACGGGTTGCCAAGCGTGGGGAGACCGACAGACCAGACGGATGAGCTAGAGAGAGAGAGAATTATGTTCATAGACTTAAAAGATATTAAGGTCTGTGCGGCGCTTGTGCCTTCTGGTACCTGGTACGCGACGATCATACACGAGGTAGTGAATCTGCCATTGCGTTCAGCCAGTAATAGTTAAAACGTGGGCAGGGATGTTAATTAAGGCTTCTCAAAGTCGATCCGAGAAATACTCCAAAATGATCTGGGTTGCTTTTAAGCCTCAATCAGAGAGCCACAAGTGGGCTCTGGCTTCTTCTGCCCACAGAAGTACAGAGAGAAGGTCAGAACATTTATCCTTGAGGATGTGACAGAATTAGCCTCTCCTCAATTTCCAGTTCTAAAAATCAGACTTTTCAAGCACAGGTGTGTGACCTTTGATTGAACTTGAAATGAGGGTCTTTTCATTGAGCTATCACATAATCCGGGCCAGGGAAGGTCCTGCTGCAGATTCCAGGCCCAGGGGGTTCCCTGGTGACTCAGAGCCAACACAGACACCTGGTTCCCGCAGCCTGCACTGAGGCTGGCTGAAGACACAGACCCAGGTACAGGATTCTCGTGGGCTATATGGCAACACTGGCGGAGGGTCCTCCAAATATGGGCCTTCTTGACCAGTGAATTAGGCCAGAAGGTATATGAACTGCAATCAAAGACTGTCAGTCTAAACTTCAGGAAGTGGGATGTTACCAAAAGTCATTTCATAACCTCTTTGGCCATCTACTGTTTCAATTTGTAAACATTGGACTTCAAGCACAGACCTTGAACTACAAGAGTCCTGAAGACAAAGATCACCCTGAATAGTGGTTCTTATTCTCAAAGGGTGGCCTCGGAACCAGCAGCAGCATCCCCTGGGAACTTGTTAGATGTGCAAATTCTCAGGTCCCACCCCAGACCTACTAAACCAGAAACTCGGTGTGTCGGACCCAGGACTCTGCCTTAACAAGCTTCCAACATGATTCTGATATTCACCAAGGTTTTGAGAACTCCTGACTGATTGAATAATTTTTAATCATCAACCATCTATACAGCAAACATTAGAGAAAGTAAGCCTGGCAGGTCCAAGTACCAAAATGAAATGTCTTATGCCTCGGCACACAAGCATGTTAACTCTCAAACGTGTAAGTCATACTATCCATATAAAATTATGTGAGGCACCACTGTACCTGAGAGCAACTCCTGGCCAGATGGTGGGGGCACGTGGAAGGCGTACACATTATCTCCCTCTGAAATGGTATTCAGGTCCTCTTCATCAAAGAAAGACCGCTGGAATCCACTGGGACACAGTTCAACCAAGATCACCTGGAATGAGGAGGATCATTTTCCTTCTTGATTTCTCAAAGGGAACTTAAGCAAGAAATCTAAAACTGACTTAGAGTCTCTTTTACCCTTTCTTCCCTTCGAAGCTAGAAACACTACTTATTAGTCGTAATAAAACAGCGGAGGTATGACAATAAGACTGACCACAGACTGTCTCAATGGCAACAACAGAATCTCAGACTGCTATGGGAAGGGATGGGGGAAGACAATGGGGGGGCAGGTGTGTTAAAAATCTCAAATTTATAGCCAGCTAAACTATCATGCAAGCAATAAAACAAAAATAAAGCTCTCTGGATACCCAGCTAAACTATCCTGCAAACAGTAAAAGTAAAATAAAGCTCTCTTCAAATTAAAAGTTTAAAGTGTTTACCATTCACAGATCTCTACTGAAAGAACTCCTAAATAGTTCTGCCAACTTTTTCCACATCTTGGCATATGCAGAACATATTTTTATGGAATGCTGACGTAAGAGGAGAAGCTGCTCTTATAGCAGAGAAGACAGGTGACCATCTTAAGGGTCCTGTCACCTCGAGGGCTGAAGGAATCAACATCTCAAAGCACCTAAGCCACTCAAGGCACACTGGCTGGGAAATTCTCTTGTAAGAGATACATTTCAAGGTTAAAACAAAAAACTGAATCAAAAAACAAAACAAACAAACAAAAAAAACCCAAAAAACAAAAAAACACTTGAGTTGTAAGAAGAAATGATGAGGCAAAGAAAATGGTAAACATTGGTAAAAGTAAACACACAGTGACTATATAAATCCATAATAATCCGTACTAGTTCCACAACCAGGCAGAAAGGGCAGGAGGGATTAAAATACTGGGAAATAATATCCATCCACAATAATACTCAAAAAGGTGGAAGGGAAATTTGGGTAGATCAAGATCCTTGCGTTGTTTCTGAAAATTAACGTATGACTTTGCTAATTCTGCATGTTGGCATTTTAAGGATAACCACTAAATGACCATAAAAATAGATTCTATATGTCCCCAAACCAGAAGAGACGGAATAAAAATTGCTCAATAGAAAAAGAAGCCGTAAAGAAGAGGGAAAGGAAACAAAGAAAAAGCAGGGTAAACAAAGTATAAAGAGGATACAAATAAATCCAAATATATTCAAGACCGTAGATAATGTAAGAGGAATAACCCTGCCAATTAAAACACCAAAACAAATTGTAAGTTCCGATCAAAATGCCCACATGTGCACTTAGGAATCCCTAAGTGAGTCCTACTTCCCTGCACAAACACATCACACTTTGCAAATTCCTGACAACTCACTGACTCTTGTAATTATTCAAACTCAATGTCACATCCTCCTTTTGGTATTTTTTTAACTGCCATTTCTTCCCCAAGACTCTCACCCCATCCTATTCTCTCTCTCTTCCTCTCTCAATATATCCCTGTAAGCACTTTGAGTTCACTGAGAAAGCTACACACTTTTCCGTCTACTTGAATCCTCCTAAACACAGTGACAAGATCAGAGGCACTGACTGGGTTGGGGGCAGGAAGGAGCCTGCAGAGTGTGTAATCACTGTGGTTACGTGGATGGACACACACGCAGAAATTCAACAAACTATAACCTTAAGGTGTGTGCCCTTTACTGTATGTGTGTTATTCCCGAGCAGGAAGGCTACAAAAAAATTTTTTTTTAATTTGGAAAAAATGCCATGAGGTCATCAGGGAAGTGTAAAATGTGCATATTCTAGTTAAAGACACAGAGGAGCAGTTGTTGCTTCATCCAAGGTCAGAAAACAGAAGAGCCCTATTCCAAACCCTTCCCATTATGCCACATGGCTGCTGACCACCGTCACCTCCACTCTGCCCTTGCGTGGGGGCCCCCGTTACGAGTTCTGCCCTCAAAGTCACAGTAAATGCAACGTCTTTACCAAGACTCCTTTTAAAAAAAAAAAAAAAAAAGGTACTCAGCAGCCCCTCGTGTTTTACTTCCGGCCCCTTCAGTATCCTGGTTTATAGTCTCAGAAGTGAAAATATATAACTCAGATTCCGAAATCACACCATCTCCATCAAATCCTGGTCAGCGCTGACCAGCTCTGTGACCCTGGGAGGGTCTCTCAACCTCTCAGTGCCTCCTCTCTCGCTCACTGATAAAAGGAGGATAATTGTGTCGACTGTCCAAGGTGGTCATGAGAACTGAACTGGCTACAAATACCAAGGTCCCAAAATGGCGCCCAGCACATGGGAAACACTACTGAGTGCTTAGGGTCGTGGGGATCACTAGGATCGTGACCATCATCCCGGTCTTCAACCTTTTCTGGTGATTCCGTGTAAATGCTGGGAGAGGTCAGGGCTCAGTCATCAAGGCACCAGGGGTGACCAATCAAACAGAAACTCATGAGTCACGAGGAGTCACCCAGGAACCAGAAATTAGTCTAAACAGCCCTAGACAGCTGGCCCAGTTAGCGTTCCGTCATTTGGTGACCAGGCCCCCGTGCCATTCCATCACACCTCATCCGCAGGGACGCCGCCTTCCTCTGCGACCATCTTCCTCAGGGCCGCCACTGTGCTGAGAATGGGCACGGCCAGGCCAACACGCAGGAACCGCTGGCTCTTAGAGGGGAAGACCAAGGTGACGCTCAAGAATCTGGAAAATAGGAAGGCGTCCACATCCTTAAAGGACGGCCATGAACTGCCAACGCCATTGGCGTTGGGGTCAAATCCAGCAGTTGGGCTGGTCTCCGCTCCCTGGTTGGGTCACTGTACTTTAGGTATACTGTCACCAGGTGGCAGCAGAGAGCCAAATCGCCAAAGGGTCTCCGCTCAGTATCATTTTCATAGTTAGAAATAAAAGGTACCTGATTAAGAATCACAGTACAGACCTGTGATCTCAAGGTTGTGTTTGTTAAGTAGATCACGGTGCGCAAAAACAAACTTGGAAATTTAAGATGTAAAAGGGTCAGGCTTCCACTATGGTTCGACACCGCTGCTGATGTCCTCCTTACTGAAATTCCCCTTGGTAACAGGACTCAGTCTGTCCCTTCTCCCCCTGCCCCCTCCACACACACCTTCTGGAATCTCTAGTTCTACTTGGTATTGTCCCTACCAGTACACTGGGGCTCCCTCCTCCAGGTCCTGCTTCTCTCCTCTCCTTCCTGCAACACTGGTCGGTTCACACAGCTCACAGCCACAGCTGGGGCTGGAACCCCGGAGAGTCTAGCCCCAGAGTCAGTGGTCCCAACCCCTGTCCTGTGCTGCACAAGGCCAAGAATCTTAGAAATGCCGCCATCTCAACACCAGCGCGGGACTCAGCAAACTTCCATGACACTGACAAGGGCCAGATGCCCTAACGGCCTTAAGACCCAGGCTTCTGGAATGCCTGCCCTGAGTGCCTCTTACGCTTATAAAGCCAAGCCTGCCATGCCTCTTACTGGACCTGACTACCCTCCTCTTTTCTGTTTTTCTCCTCTCCTTCCACACCCCCTTCCCTTTTTTATTTGCTCCTTAAAGAAACCCTTTCCCTGCACCTTCACGAAAGGCAAAAAGGACGTGGAAACAAAGGCAGGAAAAGCAGGTGGCAACAGATTTTTTTTTTTTTTTTTTTGCAGATTTGCCCCTGGTTCTGCCGACCGGCCCCGACTGGCCCATGCCTGCTTCTGAGTGGCCCAGAGACGGAAGCCCGGCCATGGCGTGACAGACAAGCTGAGGATCATTCTTTTGGGGGCTCAGGAAGGGACGCAGTAACCTTTCACTTGGTCACACTGGGTTGCCGGACATCGCCAGCTTTCTAAGGCTAGTTTCTGCACATGTGCTGGCTGAGATGCGCGAGAGACAGAACGGCAGGTGCGAGGCCAGAAGGTACCCAGGGAGGACGAAGGGCAGGAGTCAAGTTCGCTGCTTGTGATGGCCACGTACCTTGTCTGGCGTAGGGGGATGGGCAGTGACACACACAGGAAGGGGTCGAAGGTGTTGCTCTGTTTCAAGCAGTGGGGACAGGTCAAGGAAGATCTGTGAGGGCAAAAGATAAGAGTTTCATGGTGAACGGCACCCACTCAGTTCGGCAGAGCCTCAAACAGTTAAGTATAAAATTGTGGTGTGATCCAGCCATCCCCCTCCCAGATACATACCCAAAAAGAGTTGAAAACAGGGATTTCTACAAATGCTTGCCCACAGATTTCAGAGCAGTGCTAGTCATGAGAGTCAAAGGGTGGACACAACCCAAATTACCATCGGGGTAACCAGATAAATCCAGAAGCGGTAGAGCCACAGAGACAGAGAGCAGATCGGTGGCTGCCAGCAGGGGAGCAGAAGGCAGGGATTAAGGGGTATTGGGTTTTCTTTTGCGGTGATCAAAACGGTCAGGAACTAGACAGAGGTGCTGGTTGCACAATAATGTAACATCCGTGCCACGAAACTCTATGCTTTAAAATGGCTAACTTGGGGCGCCTGGGTGGCTCAGTTGGCTAAGCGACTGCCTTTGGCTCAGGTCACGATCCCGGAGTCCCGCGATCGAGTCCCACATCGGGCTCCCCGCTCGGCAGGTGTCTGCTTCTCCCACTGACCTCTCTCCTCTCATGCTTTCTCTCTTTCAAATAAATAAATAAAATCTTAAAAAAAAATAAAAACAAAAAAAAATAATAAAATGGCTAACTTTACGTCAGGTAACTTTGACCTCAATTTTTTAAAAAAGGTTGATTCCCACGTGGCAGTGCGCGGAGTATGGGAAGGCGAGCGGAAACCCTCGAGGCAGAATCAGCAAGCCAACCTGCATGCCAGAAGGGATGTTAGGACCATGCCTTCCCCTGGTTCTCAGCCTCACTGGGCTCCAGAATCACGGAGGGAGCTTCTCTAAAAACGCAGATGTCTCAGCCGGCCTCCCATAGAGTCTGTTCCACGCGGGGGTGGGGGGGGGGTGCCTCCCTGGGTGATAACTGTGTTCGGCCAGGAGGCAGAGCCACCAATGGGCGTCCACCATCCTCGCTGTACCAGTGAAGCAGACAAGGTTTGAGAAAAGCAGCTAATACGGAAACAGCGTTCACTGAGAACTGGGCATTTTTCTGACCACTGTGCTCATAACAACCCACTTTCTGCCCCTAACCCCCAGTATTAGCCCCATTTTGCAGACAAGAAGACTGAGGCACAGAGAAGTTAAGCACCTCTCCCAAGGACCATACGGCTCTTACGTGGCAAAGCCAGGCTCAGGTTCTGGAGCGCACGCTCACCGCGGTCCCTCCAGTCTTTAGTATCAGCAGATGAGGCATTGGCTGATTCAGAGCAGACACACACAGTTGACTTATATTCTTCAAACTTTCACACTTAACACTCCCTTACTTAAGAGCATGAAACCCTGAGGTTCTCAGGTGCTGACCAAGGCGACCCTAAGCGAGCCAGGCAGAGCCACTCAGCAACCCGGGGGACGAGTTACCAACCATCCATGACTTTAGAAAACTGAGTATTAGATCTGAGTGTTTCATGTCCAATAACTTGCTGGTTCTGGTAAATTTCCTGTTGGGAGAACCACAGTGATCTTTTGGTAAAAATAGTGCATCAGACACCGAGCTCCAGGCGCTAGGGGGACCTGACACTTGTGGGGTCCCCTCTGCCACCCTGTTTCTCCTGATCCTTCCTTCCCTCCCCCATCACGTACCTAGATAGAACGCAGGCCCGGAAGACAGATTTTTATTTTTGGGAAATTTCCAAATCCCTGTTTTCGTCCTTAAGCGAACCAATGGAAAGGACTGTTTTTCTCTGACTTGTCCGTGTTTTAGAGCCGACTAACGCTAAGCTGGGCTGCATTTTTCCTGCAGTGTTGCACCATATGAAACGGAGATAAGGTCTGTCTTTATATGGAGCCACAAACCTCTATAAGGACCAAGGGACGTGTAACTGGCAAAAACATGGAATGGTCTAATTTTACACGTAAAGAATGAAGAAAACATATGGTCTTCATAATAAATAAACTAAAGGAAGGGTGTGAAATACACGGGTCTTTCCGAGATGAGTCATGAGGATGGAGTGAGTGGGACCAACAGATGAGGGGCAGAGAAGACTCTGGACGTTCCCGAGCTTTGGCCATCCTCACATGTGGCCCGAGGAGTCCTTCTATCCTTGCTATCCTGGCCGGACAGGCGCAGTTCTGCCCTATTGTCCCCCAAGCTTGTTATGGGGGAAGGGGCAGAAACCCACCTCGCTGCCTGTGGACTTTCACCCACCCATCTCCCTCAGGGAGTCCTTCTTCTCATCAAACTGCATCTGGTGCAAAAACCAACCTTCTAGCCACTACTGAGACCCAGAAGCGTGCTTGGCTTCCTGCCGGGTACAGACGCCCAGAAACAAGACCGGGGTCTTAGAGACGCACCTGTCAGCACTCTGACCTCTCCCCGCGGCCAGCCGAACACACCTCCCACCCCTCAGATGCACCTAGCACCACCTGCTCCCTGGACAGCGGACGTCTCTGCCAGTGCTCGTGCCCCTGACAACACACGGGTCAGATGCCACCCCTCCCTCCAAGACCTGCTCTGAGAAAGCATAGCAGGGATTGCTGCCTGTAATGGGGACCAGATCAGACTCTGTGGATAAAAGGCACAAACGACAAAGCAGTGTGCGCGCGCACACACGCACACACACACACCCTCTCATGGACAAACCCCACCATAGCACCAATCCTTGCTTTTTAAACTCACAGGTGCTTTTAGGTTGTGGTACCAACCATATGAAATAACCAGTTATTTCTCCTCTAGTCCATAACCCAGTCCAGCACCCTGATCCCACTCCTCCTCCTCTCCTCCCACCAAAGTCAAAAACCCGACACCCTAAAAAGGGGAGCGGGGGCAGGGGAGCGAGAACCTCCCTGAACAGGGATCTGTGAGTTAACCCACAATATCACAATATATCCTCCAGCTTCTGATTTCATCAAGAAGGGCTGATATCACAGCGACTCTCCATCGCTGGCAAGCCCTCTGCAGCAGAGAGCCAGGCTCTGGCACCCAGAGCCAAGGCACCCCTGCTGGGAGGCACCTGCTGGGCTCAGACCGGCCCCACCCACCGCCCCGGAAAATCACTTCCCACAGCTCAAAAGCCCTCACTCGGACGGACATCCCTAACTCGATTTTTTTCTGTACTCCCCAAGATCCCGCTCAAAGTGGGTATTTTCAGCTGTCACTGGTTCCTTTTTGGAAACTTGAACGCCTTGGTTCTTACTCATCTTCCTACAGGCACCTACCCAAACGGCGCTTGTCGCTTCCTCGGGAACCCTCCCCTGACTCCCCCCCACAGCAGTCGGAGACCATGCGGTATTATGACTTATAATAAGAAATACGTATTTGGTCTTTGTCTCAGGTCCCGGCGCTGAGCTCCTAAAACCCTTGGAAAACCACTAGCATGATCTCCGAAATTGAAAATGATGCCACAACAGGCTTCAGATTCTGCAGCAGCTTCCTGTGCCCTTGAGGCGAAAACCCACACCTGGGCAGGACGCCTGCACCACCAGACCCCCGTCCACCCCTCCAGCCGTACCTCCTGCCCCCTCCGTCCCTGGCAGCTACCTTGCCCTTTCTGTCCCCTGCTGTGCCGACGTCATTCCAACCCCAGGCCCTTGGCCTCAGCTGTTTTCTCTATCCGGATGACCCGGTCCCCAGATACGTGAACAGCTGACGCCTCGTCACTCCGCTCTCGGCTCAAATGTCCCCCCCTAAAATGAAGCCTCCCCAGGCCACCTTATCGAAGGCTGGCTGCCTCCCCCACACTCCGAGGCACGTGTTATCACCATCGCGAGCCACTGTGACGTGCATGGTGTTACCGAACACCTGCCCCAGCAGAACGTGAGCTCCATGAGAACGGGGGGCCGCGCCCTGTTCGCAGCTCCCTTCTGGTGCTGAGAAGGGAAGTGGCCCGCCGTAGGTGAAATGGTGAAGATCAAGGGTGTATTTGGAATTAAAGATCCAGACAAGCATGCCAGGGGTACCTGGCTGGAATGTCTCGCTCTCGTGGGCACAGAGTGGTGCTCCTCACTTATCCAGGGGACCCAGCGTAAGAGCAGACGCTCGAATATTTGAAAGAAGGGAAGAGAGGGAGCACGTGTGCACGGGAGCCAAGGGGGCTGAGAGAACAGGTAAGTCGAGAAATAAGCAAACTCACTGTACAAAGACACCAGTGAGCGGTACCAGGTGGCAATTCTTGGTGTCCCTGCACCGCAGTCTAATCTACCCTGGTCTTGGACTCCCTTTTCCCTCCTCCTAGCTGTTCTTTCTCCTCCTCTTTTCTTCTGTCTCATTTTTGTTTCTAGCAGCCCCTGCTCCGGGCACCTGCAGATAAGGAAGACAGACGCCCAGCACATAGCTTTCCTGGCTAGCAACGGTTGGCCGCTGCAACACTGAGGCTCGCTCTGTGCACGCCACTGCAGGAAGGAAATGGGCTTTACTTCGTGTACAACAACACCTAGGCTCGTTCAGAAGCATTTTTTTTTTAAATTACCCGCTATGCTCAGCGACCAACAGTCGCGTGTCACCAAGAGGAGGTCCTCTGTAACCGTCGGCTTCCCTGAAATCCTGATTATTGGACTCATTCCCACGTGTGAACAGCTTCCGTGCAGGCTGGAGACACTCCCACCTGTTCAATCCTAGCCATCCCTGAAGCCCATCAAAAGGCACGCCTCCTCCAAGAAGCCCAGGGGGGTTTCTCTCCATAATCCCCCTTCCTTGCAATCAGGGCTTTTACTAGACCATCACAGTGCTTGGAAATATACTATCTTATCTCTGAACTTAGAAATATGCTGCCTTATCTCAGGCTCTGAACTGTCCCATATGTGAAAGCCTGAAGAGAATGTTTCTGAATTCAAAGGCAGTGTAATTAGCCTCCATGTTGCTGGGAAGTCTTCAACTTGAAAGAACTTGGCAAACTGGGCTCTCCTACTGCAGGAATGAATGGGAAAGGTCTCACCAAAGGCTCAGTGATTGCCTTGCCGGCTGGGGGAGCCCTGACCTCCACAGTGAGGTTCTAGAACCCCCTTCCGAGGGAGATGGGAGGCCCAGGAGCCAGCAAGGCTAACCACCGGGGCCGACAGGAGGGAGAGGTTAACTGGGATCTGTAATGGGAGGAGAAGGGCGCTTGGGGTCTCTTGTCTTGGGATCAATGGGAGACCAGTTGTGGGCATCCAAGTCCGGGCGATCCGTTCCAGGCCCAGCCCACTCTCACCTAGATTCTTACCTATACTGCGCTTGAAAGTGACTCTGCACAAAGCTTGGGCCTAGAGAAGGCTGAGCTGATGGTGACGGGAGGTTCTCGGGGCTTCTGCTGGCTTCAGGCGGAGGCTGCAGAGAAATGAGGGAAGGAAGCAAGATTAGACACGGCTCCCATCGCTCTGCCGCCTCCAGACCGCCAATCCCTGGCCCTTCTGTTGACTTTGCCACAATTCCATGGCTCCTTTGGTCTCCAGACCTCCCAAATTCCTTCCGACAGAGAAGGTGCTGAGGGAGCAGAGCAGAAGCGGAGGCGTGGGAATGCTTCCACACACCTGGCCACCTCTGCCGTGACCTCGGTCTCGCCTGTCCCGATTCCCATCCCTGTCCTGCTGGGCCCTGCGTGTCTATACCCTGCATGTCTATACCTGCTGGACCCCGCGTGTCTATACCTCCCATTTGCATCTCCTTCCTGCTGGGCCCCATGTGTCTATACCCCACATGTCTACACTGCTGGACCCCATGTATCTATACCTCCTGTCTGCATCTCCTTCCCGCTGGGCCCTGCATGTCTACACCCTACGTATCTATATCTGATGGGCCCTGTGTCTATACCTCCTGTTCGCGTCTCCTTCCTGCTGGGACCCACATGTGTACACCTCCCGTTCACATCTCTCTCCTGCTGGGCCCCATGTTTCTATACCTCGTGTGTCTACACCTCCCATTCGCACCTCCTTCCTGCTGGACCCTGCGTGTCTACACCTCCCGTTCACCTCTCCTTCCTGCCGGGCCCTATGTGTCTACACTGCCACCGCTCCGAACGTGTCCACACCACATCTCCCATCCTCCACCTGCTGACCCGCCCCACCCCCATCTCCCGGGAGCCAGTCTGCATGTGAGCATCGGAACACCAGGCTTTGCCCCTCAGAATCGTGCATAAGCCTCCTTCACCCCACATCAGTCCTACTGTGCCCCCCTTTGCATCCCCTTCTGTACTCATTTTCTGGTGCTCCTGCAGCAAATTCACACACACTGGAGGCTTAAAGCAGCAGAAATGTATTCTCTCATGATTCTGGGGACCAGACATCCAGAATCAGCATCCCCAGACCACGAACGGGGATGAGGGGGCTCCGGGGAACACGTCCCTCGGCTCTCCCGGCCTCTGGAGGCTGCAGGAATCCCATGACCAGGGGCACATCACCCCAGGCTTTACGGCCAGCATATTCGAAGGGTCAGGAGAGGAACACACAGGAAGTGCGTGCGGTAAAACATACCGATGTCTGAAACGTCATTTAAAATTCATCGAGAAGCAGTTAGATGAGGAAAGACATAGATGGAGTGTGGCGTATACAGATGGACAGAGACGGGATAATGCAATGTCAGTAAAACGTAGAATCTTGGTGGTGGGTAGGAGGTATCCGCTGTATCATTCATTCGCTTTTTCCATCATACAGAATTTTCCATAATAAAAGACTGGAGCAAAGACTCAGGATGGAACCTCCTTATTGGCCCCATGGTTTTGTGAAGCTGGGTCTTAGCACACGGGATGTGCGAAGGGAAGCGGTAATCAGGGCTGGGGGCGAGTCTGGTGTCACGCTGGGGTGGGGGTGGGGGTGGGGGGCTTCCATGTCCTAAAGACGACTGCCCGGTTCAGTGAACAGCACAGAAGCAGGATTCAGAATCCACCTCTGGGCTCCGGCTGCCAGGGACCCAATCCCTCAGAAATAATACTCCTTGGGAACACTGCCCAACCTCTGAGCCGGACGAGACTATTACTTAACCCCTTGGCCCCAGGACTTCCCGACTTCTATCAAGGGATGCTGAATGACAGTGTCCACCTCGGAGGGATGTCCTGGAACTGAAGAAGTTAAAAATATATGACACTTTGAACAGGGAGCACGGTCTGTGGTTGCCGAGACGTGGCAGGGAGTGCCTGATGGCTTTTGAACCCACAGGGTAGTGACATGCACGGTGAGATGATCTACCCTGATGCCATGCATGGAGGCGAGAGGCGGGTCTGGAGGGAGGACACAGCTTAGCAGGCTCCAGGGCCCGGGACACAATGGGGAGAGCAGGAGCAGGAGTCACGAAAATGGAAGCGGGGGATGGACTCCAGACGCCCTGTGTCCGCAGCTCCTAAGCGAGCACTCAGTGGGGCAGCAAAGAAAGAGGGAGGAGACACACAGGAGCAGCTCCAAGGTCCCACCTGGTACCCCGGGAATGCCTGTCTTCCGTTAGTGGACGAGGGAAAATCGAAAGTGGGTCCAGGAAGGGCAGGCCAAGTTTGAGCTGGAAGGGGACGGACCCTGGAGGCAGAGCGGATGCTGGGATTTGTGGATGTGCAGGGCTAAGGCCCCTTGCTTGGTCACAGCAGCCCTTCTGGAACAGGGAGGTGGAGAAGCTCTTTAATTGGGGGGGCCCACCCTCCCATCGCAAGGGACAGGCACATGGCCCGAGTGAGACCAGTGAGACAGTCCTGTCCGGGAATCATGAGCAGAGGGACCGAAAGCCTGAAAACATGGCATCCAACAGTGGTGTCCACACCAGAATCCAACAGCTCCTGCCACCAGGACCCCCACCCCCACCCCCAGAACTGTCTGGTTCTCGGCTCCCCTCAGAGCCTGCTGCACCTCCCGCCTCTTCCCAGTCAGGCAGCCAAAGACCTCACAGTGACACAGGTGCTTCTGCATCAAGGTGATAACGTGGGGGTCTGGGCACTGCAGAGGGCAGGACTGCCCAGGAGGGGGTACGGAAGGAGAAAATCCCTAGCGAGGCTGGGATGCGAGGCAGCAGGGTCATTTGAGAAGCATGGACAAGGACGTCAGACCAGGCTGACTCCACTGTGCCAGCCAAGACACGCTGGGTGTCTCTGGGCCTCATTCTACATCCAAGGGGAACGGGAGTGGGGCGCCTGGGGGGCTCAGCCAGCAAAGTGTCTGCCTTTGGCGTGGGTCATGGTCCCGGGGTCCTGGGATCGAGCCCCACATTGGGCTTGCTGCTCAGCGGGGAGCCTGCTTCTCCCTCTCCCTCTGCCTACTGCTTCCCCTGCTTGTGCTCTCTCCCTCTCTTGCTCTGTTAAATAAATAAATAAAATCTTTGTTAAATAAATAAAATCTTTGTTAAAAAAATAAATAAAAGGAACAGGAATGTCACACCCACCTCCCCAAGCCACCATGAAAATAAAAAAAGACTCTCTAGGGGCGCCTGGGTGGCTCAGTGGGTTAAGCCTCTGCCTTCGGCTCGGGTCGTGATCTTAGCGTCCTGGTATCGAGCCCCACATCGGGCTCTCTGCTCAGCAGGGAGCCTGCTTCCTCCTCTCTCTGCCCGCCTCTCTGCCTACTTGTGATCTTTGTCTGTCAAATAAATAAAAAAAAAATTCTGTGTCCTGCAAGGAACACAGTATATAAGTCATAAATGGTGGCTTCCTGGTCCTCTTCCCAGCCCCCTCCTGTTCTTGATTCTGTAAGAGCGGCAATTTCTGGAAAATTAATACCCCAAAAGATTGCCTACATGAGACCATGTATAGGAAGGTAAAAATATGCCCTTTTTGCCAGATGAAAGCATTCGAGAACCCTGAAGAAAGTGGTCCTATGTTTTCTATTCCCGTTTCACATACATCTAGCTGTATGGCCTTTACATGTTTTGAAACAGAAATAACCTCAAAAAGAAAAAAAAAAAAAATCGCTCGGTTAGAGAGGACAGTGCCTTTCCTTCCTGGAAAGGGAAAATGAAGTTTCGTGCCGGGTCTGGCTCTGCCTTCAAGCGTCCCCAGCCGGGCCTCCACAGGCGGCCCAGTTTTCCGAGAGCAAATACCAGGAGATATTTCCGCCCCAGCTGGGGAAAAAGATCTTTTCCAGTCCCAATCAGCGCAAGTGAAGACCCGGGCAAGCTCCTCTGTGGGGCCAATAGCCACTGCCCCCCATTCTTGCCCAGGACCTCAAGACTTGGCCTGTGGAAGGATGGAAAGCAGCTGGTGTGGCCTGGAACAATGAGCAAGGGGCAGAGGGGCCTGAACGCAGGCCAAGCCATTGGCAGGCCCAGGCTGAAGTCTGGATTTTGTTCAAAGTATGACAGTTTGAAAGCCACTGGAGAAATTTAAGGAGAGTGACATGATCTTCTGTCCTTTCTCCAAAGATGGCCCAGGCTTCAGCGTGGAGAACATCTAGCAGAAGAAGGCCAACCCACAGCTGCTTTTATGTGGGTCCTCAAGCTGGTAAAAAGAATCACTGGCAGGTCCGCTCATGTTAAAGAAACTCAAGGTCACCTTAAAGAAAGGCCTGAGGAGGGGCTCCTGGGTGGCTCAGTGGGTTAAAGCCTCTGCCTTTGGCTCAGGTCGTGATCCCAGGGTCCTGGGATCGCGCCCCGCGTCTGGCTCTCTGCTCAGCAGGGAGCCTGCTTTTCCCTCTCTCTCTGCCTGCCTCTCTGCCTACTTGTGATTTCTGTCTAATAAATAAATAAAATCTTAAAAAAAAAGAAAAAAAAAAGAAAGGCCCGAGGGCAGTGTACTGTGTGTGGAGCAAAGTTTCCACAGCAGAGGGTCTTAACCAGTGAACGCTTCGCCACCCCCCCAGGGGACACTGGTTGTCAATCACAGCCGGAGGGTGCCACCAGCATCTTGTGGGTACAGGGCTATTGCGGAGGCCACACTGCACAGGACCCAGATGTGGAATGTGCAGAATTTGAGAAACCCTGCTCTAGAGTCCCATTTCCCGGATGTGGACCCTGGCTCTCCCATGTACTTGCTGTGTGACTTGGGGCAAATTACTGAACCTCTCTGTGATCCTCCCTGCCTGTAGTAAGCCCGATACCTCTTCCTGCCCCCAGAGGCCAGCAGAGGAAGACTGAAAGGCAATTTGCAAAGCTGTCTAGCCTTCCTACTCTGCTTTGCAGGTAGGAAGCGCTGCTTGGCACAGCCAGAGAGGAGGAGGAGGGGAACATAGGACGAGAAGCTTTTCCTAGCCCTGTCTGGTAAGGAAAGGGATTCAGCCCAGCTATGAAACGGACTCAAGTTTGATTCTAATTCCCCCAAACAGAAGTTGGGTGACCTGGGGCAACTTCCCTGACCTAACTCTTCCTTAGCTATAAAACATGAGCTATCCTCGCAAACATTAGAGCAGGATGGCTACATAATGTAGTCACCACTCAAGAATTTAGTGGCTGTCTCTTATGAGTCAGTAGTGAAGTCAGTCACGGAAAGCAACAGAGGAGATGCGTGGCACACAGGCATTTTCAGTACACAGTATCTTTCTAAAAAAAATACATCATTCTGATTTCAAAATGTGTTCACTGTAAGATTGTGGGATACACAGTGTGGCGGATATATATTTCTGCTTAGCATTCCTCTTTTTTGGAGAAGGGACTCAGCCCAAAGACTATGTGAGCACTGGGGGCGCCTGGGTTGCTCAGTCAGTTAAGTATCCAACTCTTGATTTCGCCTCAGGTCATGATCCTGGGGTCATGAGATCGAGCCCCGCACTGAGATCCACACTGGGCATGGAGACTGCTTAAGGTTCTCTCTCTCCCTCTACCCCTCCTCCTCACCCCCACTCATGCAAGCATGTGCACTCTCTCTCCCTCTCTCTAAAAAAAAAGACTAAGTGAGCATTGTTGAGGCTCCTCTTGTCACCGTGTGTGTGGAGTCAGTCTGAGAAGGAAGCCAACAACAAACACAGAGCCAAAGACCTGGGGACATCATCTGAGTTCCTGGATCCAGCCTTACCTGAAGCTGCTGCAAGCCTTGGATTACATGTTATAAAAATCTCTGTCACCTGCAACTGAAAGGGTCTGAACAGGATAAATAGAAAAGCATTGTATTTAAAAGAAGAAAAAGCCCACAACCCAGAAATACAATCCCACAAACATCGTAACTTTTGAGTGTGTGGCCCTCCCAGGTTCCGTCGTGGTGATATCTTTGCTTTGTTTCACTTATGTGTTTTAGGGGTGACCCAGAAGGCTCTTGTTAAAATAAGAAAATAGGCGTTCAAGCTGGACTCCCTTGTACTTGGAACACTGGAACTCTGTCCCTTCTTGAGCTGTGTTGCTTTGGGAAGGTTACTCGACCTCTCTGATTCTTGGTTTACCCATATATACAATGGAGATAATAATCCTAGCAGCACTCCGTAATGACAAGAGTTACTCACACTGTATATTACATTCCTAAGATGTGATGTGAGGAGGCGTGTACAATCTCTACTTTCCTTGAGCAATGGGTTCACCTGCTGTCCTGAGCGTAAGGGCTGTTGTTACAGGTTTGTCAAACTCTGAGCTTTTAATTACATTATATTATTTAAAAGAGGTCTATTCTTATTTGAGACATCTATGCTTCTCCCTTCCTTTTCTTAAACTTGCAACTTGTTGTCTTACTTATTTTTTTAAGATTTTATTTATGAGAGAGAGAGAGAGAGAACAAGCGGTGGGAGCAGCAGAGGGAGAGGGAGAAGCAGGCTCCCCATGGAGCAGGAAACCCAAGGCAGGACTTGATCCCAGGACCTTGGGATCATGACCTGAGCCAAAGGTCAGACACAGGTGACCTGTGCCTGATTATTTACCAAAGCTTGTATGACACCTCTTTAAATTACAGCTAATTATTCACAGATGTTGTTAAAATAACTTTGCTCACTCATGGGATAATGACTTCACTCACTTTGACTTCCTTGAGAGATAAAAAGATAGCACGAAAGCAGAACCCATTGTTGATCTTTATTTAGCGAAACCCATAGGGAACACAGCTGGTATCAATTAACTGCGGCTCTTACAAATGATGTAGTGCTTTCTTACTCCCAGAGATTTGGGGTTTCATCAAAATCTGGGAATGCGAAGTACACACATGTAATCAACCATCCTGTGTTTGGAGAAGAAAAAAGACTGGAAGAGGTAAGATGGAACTATCTGAAATACTCATGGCTGGGGCGCCTGGGTGGCACGACTGGTTAAGTGAACAATTCTGGGCTTCAGCTCCTGTTGTGATCTCTGGGTTGTGAGATCGAGCCCCACGTCAGGCTCTGTGCTGAGCATGGAGTCGGCTTGACAGTCTCTCTTCCCCCTCCCTCTGCCCCTTCTGCACGAGCTCTCGCTCTCCAAAAATAAATAAATCTTAAAACAAGCAGAAGAAAAAGAAAATAATGGTTAAAAAGAATGAAATGCTCACGGCCTCAGATGGCCATCCTAATGCACGGAGTATAGACAAAAAGGAGATTTTCAAACTTTAAAATGAAAGGAAAACCCTATTCACTAGACAGATCCCTGGGAGGTCAGAGGACCAGAAATCCTGCGGTGGGAGGAAATGTCACGCCTATAGCCCACAGAGCCGAGAGAAAGGAGCACGGAACAGCTTTGTGGACACAGGAGGCAGAACACACAGGAGCCTCGAAACACGATGCAGTGTTCCAAGAGTGACCCACCTTCTCGGCCCCCGGCCCCGGGGACGAGCCCTCCAAGTCCTCGTGCACCCGATCCAGCAACCAGAGCAGGAACTCCAGGGCGTCGTGCTGGCCATTGTCTTGGAACTGAGAGCCGTACTTGGACACGGCGTTCTGAGAGGAAAGTAGAGAGTCAGAGGGTCAGTGTGGCCCTGCGAACAGCCAAGTTTGCACCTGGAAGCACCAAGTCTACCAGGGGTCACCGCTCAGCCCTGAGCGGGGCTGACAACATGGAAACAGCAGGGAATGAGAACGATGGGCCAAAGCCTGCCCTTGGGGAACAGTGTCTGCAAATGCTCTCCGGGCGTTCTGCAGAGAAGGCACCTGCTGATACACGTCCTGTCCTTCAGAAACCCACAGGGCTGTCTTGGTTGACTACCTGGATGCTCTTGTCCCTTCATGGCGAGGATGCCTGCTCCCCTTGGCCGCCTCCATCAGTCTATCTCTATCTCCTGGTTCTCAGCTCCCGCAGGTGGAAGCATCTGGCCCTACCCTCTCCCTCGGTGACTCATTCACTCCTGTGGCTTCGGCTCTCTGTTGGGAAAGACCGTGGGGCGGGTGCCCTAAACACCCCCTCTTTCTAGTGGGTGTGGAATCACACTTCTGTGGTTAGATAGCGCAAAGGCTGAGCCAGCCCTTCACCCTCTTGGTCAATATTTACCCGGTGCCCACCACGTGCCAGATACTATTGTAGGGATGGGGTTACAACAGCAGAAACAAGGCACACAATAGCCACGGGGCTTTCATTCCCTTCGCCCTTCCTGTCCAACTGTGCCGCAACTTTGTCGTTTTCTACGAGAAGGCATATTCCGGGTTTGGGTTTTTTTTTTTTTTTTTTTTAAGGTTTATTTTAAAGGGTAACATATGGACATACTTAAAGAATTCAAGACATAAAAAAGGACGATCATGAAAAGTCTTCCCTCCACCCAGCTCCCCAGCTCTGAGAACCCGTCCCGGGGTGGGGGGCAGGGAGGACTCTTAGCATTTTTCTCAAGCATCTTTCCAGGGAAATTTTTTTTTTTTTTTCAAATGCATGTGCAAGCAGGAGCATCTGAGAGTAAGCAAATCCCCTTGCCTGTGCGCACGCGCACGCAGGTGCACACAGGGCACGGTGGTTGTTTGCCCCGCCCCCTTAGACACCGCCTGCCATCAAGCCCCGCCCCATGCAGGGCTGTCCTCGGCTCCCTTGGGAGCTGTCTAAGCTCTGAACCCAGATGATCCTCGCCAATGCCAACCAAATCAGACAGCCTGGGCTTTTTCCTTTCTCCCTCTTTAATCCTTCCACTGGGATTTAAAGGAAACTTTAGGATATGACAAAGCAAAATTCAAGATGGAATTAGCTGAAATACCGGCTGGGAGTCTTTCTTCTACGTCATCCTAGTTCATGGTTCAGTGGAGGATCGAGTTTAGATTCCTCCTCCAGGCTTCTTTGTCCCTTGACCCTCCAAGGAGGGCTGCCAGATTTCGCAAATAAAAATACAAGGGGCTCAGTTAAGTGTGAATTTCAGATAAGCAAATGATTGTGTTTAGTGTAAGTACAGCCCATGCAGTTATTTGGGATATATTCACACCAAAAAGTGACCCGTTGTTTAACTGAAATTCAAAAGTAACTGGGGCATTACCATCCCACTCTCCATCCTCAGTACCAGCATTGTCTGGGCAGGGTGGGGGGCGGGGAGCAGCCACCTCCAAGCCAAAATTTCCAAAAACCAGCTCTCCCTCTTAACATCAGTGTCCTCTCTTAGATTCTCTCTCCAGTCCCCGTAGGTCAGTGCCAAGCAGTCTCCGTGGCCCCTCAGCAGAAACCCATTCCCGCCAGGGTCCTAACTGCTGCAGACCCAGATGATGGCACCTTCCAGACTTGGGAAGCCGGCCCGTCCCCCACCCTCAACCCCAAGCTGGGTAACCTCACACCTTGGCTCAAACCTCCCCTGACTCACCACCTAACAACTCACCCTCCTCTCATCTGGCCCTGACCCTGCCTTTCACCATCTTCCCCCAGGCTGGAGAGCTCCCGCTAACCCAGCCACTCGGGTACCCCAAACCTTGTTCTTCCCAATCCTACGGTCTACACCTTGATGTTTTCTTCCTTCCACGTGAAACCCATTCCCCTCCCCCAAATCGTGTTAATCCTTCCAGACCTATGCTCTTCCTTGTAGCCTGGCGGGGAGGCCACGCAACCTTTCCAGAAAGAATGTGAGAATTTCAAGACAGACAAGCTGAGACCTTGGACATGTCCTTCTAGAGAGACAGGGTGATTCTGCTTTGGGGGATCTGGCATAAGGAAATTCGAGCTAGGAGCAAAGATACTGCTAAGTACTGAAGTCTCCTGGGGAAGACTTACGGCACACTCAGCGGGCCTTAAAAATGATGAAATAATGAGAAGAAAATCAATGAGCCTATCATTTTTTTCTTAAAGTGCAAAAATACCTACTTGAGGTTGTTTGATATCTATCTATATATATACCCACAGCTAGAAAAGCCCAGAAATACATGGAAGTATATTAAATGGTTATCACAGAAGGATGGGACCATAAGTGATTTTTTTTTTTTTTTTGTATGCTGCATTTTTTTTTTTTAACAGTGAATTTTGTCCTTTGGCTTTTTTTCTGATTAGAATGGTCTCTGGCAGGTATTTGTAGAGAGTTTGGGCTTTTTCAAAATAACTTGACCTATTGATTCCTAACAGAAGACACACAAAGTCTATGAAAATGTCACCGGAGCTGTATTAAAGCAAAATCCTCACTTGGGGGAGACGGACGGAAATATCTCATCCTTCTACCCCTCAACCTGACAGAGCTCTAGCTGTGTGTGTGTTTCTCTCAACATTGGTAATTTCTAACACGTCTCTTAGAAAATTATTCTTAGTTATTTGCTATTTTCAGTGGTTTTTCATGAAGGAAATATGATTTTCATACATTCTACATGGTGATTACGTTTGATTTTCTATCTTGCTTCTGACCTCATTAGTGACTGCGATAATGCTACAATAGGGATTTCTAGACCCATCTAGCAATTTCCTTTCTGTTCAATCTTTTCTATTCCGTTTCTATTTCATGTCTTACTGTTTCATCCAGAACTTTCAAAATACAAGAGCAATAAAGAAGCCATCCTTGCCTGTAAAAGGCAATGCCTCTTGTATATCACGTGAGGCATACTGTATGTCTAAAACTGTAGGTCTAAAAGTGATGGTTAAGTACATAAGCTAAGATAAACTCCAGATGGCTGAAATCCTTAATATAGCCATGGGAAAAACTAGATATACATAACACAGAACCTTTACCAAAAGGTATGACGTAAATAAAATCTACAACTTCCAGGATTGGGGATACGAAGGAGAGAGTTTGCGGAAAATATTTATGGCAAGCGTAAGGGTTAAGGAAGTCAGAGAAACAAGTAAAAAGAGCGTTGAGATCCAGCAGAATGGACAGTCAACACGGACAGGAAAACCCAGGCTCAGCCTCACAACTAGTAAAACAGCATAAAAATCCTGTACCTCACTCTTAATCAAATAAATAGAAATAAAAGTGAGATGCTATTTCTTTTTGTTCAGTAAGCTGAAACAGAACATTAGCCTTTGTTCCCGGCACAGGAAAAAATGACCACCATGTGACCCACCATAGAGATATTATCTAATGCTAACTATGGCAATCATATTGCAACAAACATATCAAATCAATTTGTTGTACACCTTAAACTTACACAGTGTTGCATGGCAGGGATAGCTCGATTTTTTTTTAACGGGTGCACTGCACTGGACGTAAGTTAAACCTCAGCAACAGTGATTCAAAAAGAAAAAACACACAGAAATAAAACAGTCACATCTTTGCTTTGATCGCCTAAGTTCATGTCAAGGGATCAAATTTAGGAAATGGCCAGAGCTGAGGACAATGATTTAAGTATAAGGATTTTCAGTACGGTGTGATAATTAGAAATTAGACATTGTCAATTAGACACTGACTTGTACAGTCAATGTCTCTGCAGGGAATGGTTCATTGACTGAAATATGACACAATCATTTAAAATTAAGTTTTACAGAATGTTTTAATGGCCAGAAGAGAGACTTAGGACAATATTTACATGAAAAGAGCAGGATACAAAACTGGAAATTTCCAATATGTAGATGTTCTGAAACACATCGATGTTTATGAAGGCTGTCTCCGGAGGGTCCAGTTCCAAATCACTTTTGACGTTTTTAGCACCTAACAAGTTATTATACCATGCACATATTTAATGAACATCATTAGAGAAGCAAAGTGTCATAGATAATACCATGGGCAGGATCTGTTTTCAGGTGTTTATTCATGTGCTGTTGAAACAGAGTGGTCCTACTGTCTGTAGGCTGCGTGTCTGGGAGGTCAGGAAAGAGGACACTACAAAGCCATCCCATCTGCATGGCTGGGATTGGGGTAACTCAGTCTGGCATGCCGGGCCCTTCTCCATTCCCCCCTTCCTCGGTCTGAAACGATCAATCCCTCCTCAAGACCCAACTCTTGGACAGAACCTTCCGCCCTTGTCCCCAAACAATTCTCCAGACCCTCTATCCAGGGAAAGAGTCTCCCATTAATTAATTTTTAAAAAGATTTTATTTATTTAATTGATAAAGAGGGAGAAAGTAAGTGGGGGTGGGGAGGTGGGAGAGGGAGAAGCAGACTCCCCATTGATCATCAGGGAGCCCCATGACGGGCTGGATGCCAGGACCCTGGGATCAGGACTTGAGCTGAAGGCAGGTGCCTAACTGCCTGAGCCACCCGGGCGCCCCTTCTGTTAATTTGTTTATTCTTGCATTTATGCTGCCCCGACCACAGAAGGCCCCTCAGCTCCACCTGCCCGGGGTGATCGCAGTGATCAGTGACTGACAAGGAAGGCACATTCCCACGCTCCCCTGACCCTGCTTGAACTTTCCTGATGGTTACTTCTCCAGGGACATGCCCTCCCACATCCCCCCCCACCAATCAATCACCACCTCCTGCTGCAACTGCCTTCTGAGTGCCTTGTATTTTGATTTTCCAGCCCTTGGCACCAGCTCTGATCACCGGCCTGTGGGATCACTGCATTAACACCACCTCTCCTGCTGGATGGGGAACTCCCAAAAAGCAGTCGCAGGAGGTTTTGCACTCAGGGCTTCTCTTGAGTTCCTTGTTCCTGGGAGAGTGTCGGAACACTCCAGAAATGTTTGCTGGGTGAAGGGATGTTTCCTCATTATAAAACAAGAGGAGCCCACCTAGTTTGTAATCAGCAGGGTTTACTGAAAGCCCAGATGCTGGCCTCGTTGGCTCCCTCCAAGCTCTGGCTACCCAAAAAGTCCCAGGAAACCTCAGATGACATCACCCTTGTTAACAATTAACAACCAGACTAGCCTTCACTTCCCTGGGTCTCAGAGGGAGCTTCCAGGCCCTGGGGATTAGAGAGCAGGGGTGAGATAGGAAATCCTGGTGAGTCACCGAGAGAGCATTTACTAATTTGGAAGATTTTTTTCAAGCTACTTCTGTCTCTCCCCTGGGGGCAGGACCTGCAGGAGAACAGGAGAAGTATACAAACATTACTTCCCTCCCTCCCTCCCTCCCTCCCCCACGCCTCTCTAGGTGAGAAGGCAGAATGGCAGGAATGACAAAAGCTTCCTAGGGGGTCAGGCACTGTTCTAAGTGCCAATGCAGAGAACTCACCCATCCTCACTATGATCTGATAAGGTGGGTACCGTTCTGTCCCATTTCCCAGAGGAGGACAGTTGAGGCGCAGTGGGATTTGGAGGTCACAAAGCTCCAGAGACCTTGCTGTTAACCACTCTACCCTACAGCAGTCCCCCACATCCTAAGTTTTCTGTGGTTTCAGGTACTCGAGGGCAAACCTCGTAGGGAAGCAGACGAGCCTCCCGACTTAGGTCAGAAGCTCAATGGTGTGGCAACGCTGACCTCCCTCGCCTTGCCTGGCCTCATCACCTCGGCATTTTACCACCTCGCATCCTTGCCAGAAGGGTGAGTACAGCATATGATATTTGCAGAGAGAGACGCCATTCCCCTACCTTTTATTACGGTATGCTGTTATAACTGTTCTTGTTTTATGATGAGTTACTGCTGTTCCTCTCCTAAGGTACCTGACTTACAAAGTAAGCTTTACCGCACGTAAGTATGCATGTGTAGGAAGAAACATGGTATTAATCTATGGCTTCAGGCACCCACTGGGGGTCTTGGGATGTATCCCCCAAGCATAAGCAGGGGAACACCGTAGTGCCTCATTACTGAGAAGGCGAATGCTGCCACAGGGAGATACGAATGACATCCTGTTGACCCACTGACCTGCAGAACAGAGAGGAGAGCAGGAGGCTGGCACCCTGTGGGTCACATGGCAAGGATTGCTTTTTCAGGCTGAAACTCAAGAGCGGTGATGCCTGTGGAATGAAAACTGACAGGTTCCCCTCCCCCAAGAACAATCCTTAGTCTATGGGGAGCCTCAGCTCTCTGCCCAGAGCTGTAGTTTTGGTAGCAGGAAGCAAGCCATGTGCATCAATGATCAGGAACTCTGTAATCCAACTGGGATCCCAAACACGCGGCTGAACCCTGAGGGGGTTCGTGTGACATACAGAACTTCCAGGGCCACAGGACCCTACAGGGTAGGGTAAAGTAGAAGGTGATCCCGCTGCCAATGAATTGCAACCCCAAACCAAGGCATGGTGGGCGATTTAAGGTGCACTTTCTCCAACAGAGCACACTCACTGCCTCTCCCCGGGGCACTCAGCACAGTACCCGGCCCACGTGATCTCAGCTTCCACTGGGTTTAGAATAAAACCCAAACTCCTTACCACGGCCTCGAAGACCTTGCAGGATCTGACCAACCTCATCCACGCCCCAGGCCACTAGTTTTCTTTTCGCGCCTCCAGGCCTGAGGCTCTGGGGCTCTCTGTTCCCTCTACCTGGGTCACTCCTAGCCCCTTGACCAGGCGGCGTCCTTGTCATTCAGTTCTCAACGCCGGCATCCTCTCCTTCCTCAGAGGCCTTTCGAATCAGGCTTGCCACGCCACACCCCTCCAGACTGGAAAGGGCCCCGCAGCACTATATTGCCACCGGGACCCAAAGGCCTTCAACTTCAACAAATGTTTGTTGAATGCAAAAATGCTGAATACACCCAAATCGACTCCCCCCCCCCCCAAAACACCTGGGAGAAATTCACAGAGAAGACTTCGGCAAGCGATAGCACAACACATCACCGCGGAACAAAGGCGGCGAGCCGAGCTGCCGCGCTGAGTGCCCTCGGAAGAGGGCCCCCAGAAGACCCTTTCCGGCCGGGGCGCGCGCTTTGGCCATCGCGGCGAGGGCGGGAGGCGGGCGCGCTGCCTACCTTGAACTCGGCGGAAAGTTGGGGCGTGTACTCGCGCGTCCAGAGCGCGCGCACCAGCGCCGCCAGCTGCTCGGTGACCTCGGCGCGGCCCGGCGCCGCCCGGTAGCGCCCCAGCGCCAGGAACTCGGCCAGCAGGTCGGTGTTGCTGAGACACTGCACCACGGCGTTCATAAAACAGGTGTTGCCGTGGTTCTTCAAGCCCTGCGCGCCCGGGGGCCGCGCGCCGTCGCCGGCGGGGGGCTGGGGCTGGGCGCCGGGCAGGCGATCCTCCCCCGGGCTCCCGCGCGCGGCCGGGGCGGGGCCCGGAGCGCAGGCGAAGCCCCCCTCCCCGTCCCCGTCGCCCTCGCGGGGTCCCGGCTGGGGCTGCGGCCGGGGAGGCGAGGCCCCCAGGCGGGAGCGGCTGCCCAGTGCCAGCAGGAAGCGGCTGAACAGGCGACGCAGGGAGCGGCGACGGCGGGGCCGGGGCGCGGGCGGCCCCTCTCCCGCCGCGGTCCCCGCGCCCGGGTCCATGGCTCCCGCCCGCGCGCCCTCGGAGCCGAGCCCCCCGGCCGCGAGCTGGACGCGCCGCTAACCGGACCTGACAGCCCCGGAAAAGCGGCGGGTGCCGACTACCTGCGGGCCAGGTGTGCCGGGACCGGGCGGAGGCGGAGCCAGGGGCGGAGTTGCCCCGCCCCGCCCCGCGCGGGAATCCGGCCGCAGGGCCCGCCCAGGGCAGCGCCACCAGCCCCCACCCCTTCGGGCTCGGCCCCGCGGCGCCGCCAGCGAGCAGAGGCGCGGGACTCGCACGCTCTGGGTCCCCACCCTTCCTTACCTCTTAACCAACCGACGCCCCGAATTTCACTCCCACTCCCGCCAGGCTGCAAGCTGCGGAACGGTAGAGGGGTGGTACATTGGAAAGCGCCTGCTGGATTGCCCAGCCCCGGATAGCTTGAGTTTCTGGGAATTACGTGCAGGTGAATATGAAGAACGCGGAAAGGGAGACTCCCCAAGGGGCAGCCTCCGGCGCAGCGAGAGGCGCGCACCGGGAGCTGGGACCGGCTTGGGGAGTGACCGCGGGGTCCTCCCACTTGCAGGAGCAGGTGTGCGCGCACAGGTGGCGCTGCCTCCTGCCCGTCTGTCCCGGTCCGGGAGGCCTTCCAGGACTGGGAGCCGCGCGTTGCCCCGGGAAGAATCATCCGGGATGGTTGTGATTTCCTTCTTTAAACTGCAGACCAGGTCAGAGTCGCTTCCCCAAAACCTGCAAACGAGACTTCAGCGTCCTAGCTGGCCCGAGGAGGCTCGCGCCAGTACCGAGGCCAAGAAACCGGAACTCGACCCGGCTCTGCGGTTGGCTGAGCACACAGGCTTGCTCTTTCCAACCTCGGTGTTTGCTTACCAGGAAGTTTTCCGGCTCTCAGGCGCGCCTCCTATGCGGTCCCCTCGCTGAATTGGTGCCCAATCAGAACTGGCTTGGCCTTGCCCCTCCCTTGGTTCCCTGGGTCACCCTGGGGGCCTCCGCTCACCTAACCCTGTAACTGTCAGGTTTATAATTAATCAGGCAAAGTCTTGCAGACGAATTTCTCATCAATTTCTGGCTCAGAAAGACAACAGCGGGACGCATTATTACATCAACACCCTGAAATGTTACTTATTTGATAGGTGATCATTTATTAAAATATCTGCCTTGATGTGTCAAATAGGGTCCCAGCAGATGACCTGATGCAAAACAAAGCGGGGGGAGGGGGGAGCATTAGTTAAAGAATTAAAAAAACAGGCCTAGAACAAAAAAGTGTACTGTGATTTGGAGACTTGAAGTGTTTCTTGAAAATGCCATGATTTACCCTCTCTGGAAAAACAAAAACAAAACCAAAAAAACCTATTTGGATGATCAGTACACAAAGGCCATCCCCTTGCCTTCCCTCGCCCAGAAAAGCATCTGTGAAATTTCACCTTTGATGGTTACCCCGGGATCCCCAAGAACGCACGGTTTCTTTGAGAAGGTACCAAAATTCAGGTTTCACTCTACTCCATCAGGAGTTCTGCCAACGCTTTAACTCACTATTTCACTTAATTCTCAAAATAACCTTTTAAGCCGGTATTCTCGCTTCACAAAAGGCCAAACTGAGGCTCAGAGAGTTGGAAGGAAGAAGAGAGATCCTAATATCCTACCCATGATCTGGACTCAAACCAAGTCTTGCCCCATTGCAGCTTGACGGATGAAAGGCTGGTTAGGAAGGTAAGCAGACCCTCCTTATTTTTAGAGAACAGCAGCAGTGCTGTGTGTGGACAAATGATGCAGAAAGACCGTGGGTTTTACTGTCGTAAAGCAGAGATTAAGACAGGAAACCAGCAACTGGGAATTTATTCTTAATAAAAAAACCCTTTTAATTACAGTCTGGACAACTTATTCTTGAACATATTCCCATTTTAATATACAATCTAAGAAGGTAAAAATGCATCCTACAAAGAAAAGGAGAAATTTCACGATAAAAGTATTTTGACTCAAGAACAGAATCACGGATGTGAGGAAACCCAAACCAGTGTTAAGAGTTATCTAAGGTCAACTTTCAACAGAGCCGTAGGCAGTGCTGCAGTCCCAGAAGTCTCCGCGGCCTCAGGAGGAAAACGGGCACTTCCATCTCAAAATTGCTCCGTCAGCACTCACGCTAATGATGTACTGATTTCCTGGACTTATCCGGATGCTGGTGATGTTGCCGCTGTGTCCCACCCCGACGTGAGTCACTTCACCCTCATTATAATCCCAAACTTTGACCAGATGGTCATTTCCACCTGAAAAAGACCAGCAGGTGTATGTCATTTCTCCCCCGGGGTTAGGGAGGAACAGCCCTGATTCCAAGCAAGTGGCTAATTTTCAACACATGCTTCACGTTCCCACGTGGATAAAGGAAGAAAATCTGCATAGGAACTCTTTTCCTTGATTATAAAAACCTAGGTCTGTTGTAGTAAATTGGGGAGAAAGAAACACAAAGAGGTGATATCCCCTTTTAGCCCACCGCCCAGAAATAACCACTGAGAAGGCCTTTGGTTTCGCTCCTTCTGGTCTTTTCGGTACAAGTATACAGGTCTATGTAGGCACCTGTATGTGCGGTTGGGGTCACACCCTGCGTAGTTTTCTATCATGCTGAAAGGAGATGTGTTTGTGAAACTTTAATTCATTCGGAGCATTTATTCGTTAATGTCCTGAAGAATCAGGGCCTGGCAGGAAATGATGGTCAATGATGTTCCAGAAGGCGAGTTGTATGGTCGATGCCCACCTCCTGGAAATTCTGATTTTTAAGACTTCCGGAGGAAATAACAGTGCAAGGCATGCCAGATAACCCAGACCATTTAAAGGCCCATTTCTGCATCGATCACCACCACCAAAAAAGGGAAGCAATGTAAGGCTTAGCTTTTCTGTGTGCTCCCAAGGCTCATGGACAGAAGTTTCCTCCCACAGAAGCGTGACTTCTGCAACTTTCTTTTCCAGCCACACCACCTGCAATGCTGGGGCCTGACTCTTCACCACGGGGGCCTGTTGACACTTGTGTCCTCACTTCCTGTTGCCTCCCACCTTCTGGGGGGTTCTAGGTTCCCATTTAAATAAGCAGGGCTGGGGGCTTCCTTTTCCCACCCCAGGACTCACCCGTGACGAAGTGCACTCCTTCCTGGGTGATATCCATTCCATTGACCGACCCAGACAAGGAACCTTCCAACTCTCTGATGACCGACCCATCAAAGACTTCCCAGTAAGCAATCTGGAATTCAGAAAAGCAGCGTTGGGCAGGGTTCGGCCCGGTGGAAGCATCCACTCGCGCACGCGCACACTAGCAGAAGATGGTTCTACTTTATATAGAAAGTGGCAAAAATACACCCCGGGAGGAGAGATGGGCTGGAATTATAAATAGGCTCAGGCAGGGGGTGGAGAAAGGCATTTTCGTATTTTTGGCGTTGGTTTTTACATTCTCGTTCTATTTAGAGAGAAGGAGACTGTGCCAGTAAGCCCGGATTGTGACAGAAAGCGCTTTGGGTGAGACCAAGCGCTCGGGAGTCCGAGGCAAGCTGTAAACGAAGAAGGAAACAGCCACAGCATCCACGTTCCCGGTTCAGCTCTCAGGGGAGGGCGTGGTGGAAGGGAAGCGTCCGCCTCCAGATGCTGGGGGAGTGAGCCGCCCAGAGAGTTCTGTGGGCTCTGGTCCCTACGTCTGACTGCGAGCTCTTCCCCACCTCGCCCTATTTCCAAGGTTCTGTTCTGCCTCAAAGCAGTGAAACAACCCCCCCCTCCCCCGCCACCGCCCTAGCGTGGGGTCTAGAGGCAAATTGATAATATGGCTCCTCCTAGGTTAGGGATGGGGAACAGAAGGGCAGGCGGGAGAGTGGGGGGTGCTAGAGGGAGGGAGATTTTTCTCTCAATATACTGCTTTTATACTTCTTGAACTTTGAACTGTGTAAATGAACAACCTATTCAAAAAATTTTCTTTTCTTTTTCCCCCCAGATTTTATTTACTTATTTGACAGAGAGAGAGCACAAGCTGGGGGATGGGGAGGCAGAAGGAGAGGGAGCAGCACCCATGGGGCTCCATCCCAGGACCCTGAGATCATGAGCTGAGTGGAATGGAGACGCTTAACCAACTGAGCCACCCACGCACCCCGAGAAGATCTCTTTCCAAGCAAAGCACTTGACCAGGACTCAAGAGTGTGAGCTTGGGCAGGCATTTCATATCTCATGTTGTTAGACATGTGCTGTTCAGGTCATTATGTTCGGAATCCGTATTCCTCTGAATCTAGCTAGAAATTGTGTATGCTGTTTTAAAAATTTTTTTTCTTTTAGCTAATTTATTAATTTCCAGTGATGCTTGATCGCTTTAACAAAGAGTTGTTTTCAGGACGCCTGGGTGGCTCAGTTGGTTAAGCAGCTGCCTTCGGCTCAGGTCATGATCCCAGCATCCTGGGATTGAGTCCCACGTCGGACTCCTTGCTCAGCAGGGAACCTGCTTCTCCCTCTGCCTCTGCCTGCCACTGTCTGCCTGTGCTCACTCTCTCTGACAAATTTTAAAAAACAAAACAAAAAAAAAAACCAAAACAAAGAGTTGTTTTCATAGGAAAAGCGTAAAGGAATATAGATGTATGCCCAAATCCTCGTTTCTCGGGTAGCTGACTGCCTGGTCTCTTGGCCAAAGTCATAGTGACCCTCTTCGGGGCAGCCTGACGGCACCTTGGCTTTCCCTCAGGCGTATCCTCTGCTGATGGTCTTCCCTGAGAGCTAAGCATGGTGAGGTCCTCTGCCACTCAGTTCTCAGCTCAAGTATCACCTCCTTGAGGAGACCTTCGCCAATCATCCTAGCTAAAGCTGGATCGTGTAACCTGTTCTACTTCCTTTTATCCGTTTCACCATCTGACATCGTCTTGTTCTCCTATTAACCCACAGTTCATGGACGGGTTCATTTCCAAGTGCCCATCCCATCCATCCCCTCCCACCTTCGATAACGATGCAAGGTTGACCAGCTACCTGACAGCAAGAACGCCATCATGTCCCCAGCCCTTCGGGTCATTGTACTGATTCATGATTTATGCTTTGAATATTCTGGTGACAATTGGCCAGATGAGGGCAGGAGACTGTTTCAAGTCTCATAAACTCAAAGACCATTCCATTCCCTGGCATAAGGGAAACAGGACACAAATCTACAAGCTTTATGAACCATGTACTAATAGCACTTATGGTGACATCATGGCGAACTTCCCAATATCCTTTCTGCGCCCTCACTGCCCCCGACCCCGTTCCAAGAGGAAACCTGCTTAGACCGGCAGTGAAACGGGCCTGGGGGTGGGCAGACGTAAGCCAGGTTGGGTGGGCAAGACACAAAGGAACTAGTAAGGCCAACCTTACAGACACTAGAGTGAGGCAGAACTCTGGGCCCCCCCAAACAGTCTGTCTGTGTCAGGCAAACCCTGGCCCATACCTGGGGGCATTTCTTGGGTTTTTATGACAAAGTATCTTTGGACAGTAGTCCCCAGTCACCTGGGAAGCTTAAACAGGGAAAAGCCGCATTCCTAGATTTTTTTTTTTTAAGATTTTATTTATTTATTTGAGAGAGAGAGAGCACAAGCACGAGCGGGGAGAAGGAGCAGAAGGAGAGGGAGAAGCGACTCCCCATGAAGCAGGGAGCCCCATGTGGGACTCGACCCCAGGACGCTGACATCATGACCTGAGCCAAAGGTAGATGTTTAAGTGAGCCCCCCCAAGAGGACCCCCCCACCCCTAGATTCTATTTTCAGTGTTGGGGGAGCATAGAGAGGTCCCTCTAGTATTTTCCCTACAGTATTTTTATACTTTGAGCTCAACTTTTTCTGTGGCTTGTGAAAAGACAAATACACAAGCTCTTCTTCAGTGATCTCCAAGTCTGGGTTAGGGGACTCCAAATCCATTCATTGGTTGCTCAGGTAATGAGACGGACACCTGGCTGGTCTGACGTGTCCAGGAGGGTAGATGACCCCTTAGCGTCCTTGCCCGTCCCTGTGCCTCTCTCCTGAAGCCTTTCCTTTGCTCCAAGAGGCAGGGTTCCCCCCACCCACCCAAAGAGGGACCAATCTTCACCCAAGGACATGGGCTCCCCAGCGAACGAGATTTGTAGTTCGATGCTGATAAAGTAGGAGGGACACGAGATAAGAACTCAATTGTTACTGGATTTGAAAGTCATCAAAGGGACCTCCGGGCTGGGTAACTGGGTTCTAGCCTCAGAAATGCCCTAATCATGAAAACCAGAACTTCTGAGCAGCTACTATCAGCAAAACTGGGCTCTGACCGTGTGGGGCTCCAGTCCAGAGGCCACTCCCGTGGCTGCAGCACGTGACAGCTTCTTCCGGAAGGATCCTGACTCCTGCTAGGGAGTGCTTACCTTCCTGTCGGTCCCGCTGGTGATGATCTGGAACTCTTCGGGATGGTAACAAACACACTGGAATAAGGTATTAGCCAGGATCATCTGATTCCTCCGGAGACGTCTGAAAGTGAGACCCAGAAGCTGTGACTTCTCCTCCCCTCTAAGATGTGTTTACTGCTCAGATGGGATCTGACCCAAGTTTGGGTTGCATTGGTGTGTCTACCCCAGACAGACTTCCGGCGACCCTGACCCTCCACTTCGGGATCCTCCCAGGGCACCTGCGGGGCAGCCCAATGACCCAGGGTGGGGGGTTGGCTTTTCCAAAGACAGAGCATGGAACCCCAGGGGAAGCCTCGAGTCCCAGGAAGCATGAAGTTGGAGAGGCTGAATTCAGAGTCACCCTGCTGCCTTCCACACAAGCCACCATATTCTTGAGGCCACTGAGTTGAAGGAAAGGTTCCTCCCACCCGAGTGGTGAAGTACGGGGGACAGCTTCTTTTTTTTTTTTTTTTTTTTTCCTTTTAAGATTGTATTCATTTACTTGACAGACAGAGATCACAAGTAGGCAGAGAAGCAGGCAGAGAGAGAGGAGGAAGCAGGTTCCCTGTTAAGCAGAGAGCCCGATGCGGGGCTAGATCCCAGGACGGTGGGATCCTGACCTGAGCCGAAGGCAGAGGCTTTAACCCACTGAGTCACCCAGGCGCCCCCCGGGGGACAGCTTCTTAAAAAGGGATATTCCCGAGCTTTGCCTCTGGGGATCTGGATGTAGCAGGTTGGGATGAGGCCCACAGATGGGCGCTTTTCATCAGCAGCCCAGCTCGTTCCCAGGGGCACCATGGTCTGAAAACCATCGCAGCAGATAGGACGCTAAGAAACAGGTATGGATGGCTTCTCTCCCCCCCCCACCCCACTTGGACACGTGTGGTCATCCCAAAAGGGAGTTCTGGGGGAGGCTACGACCTCCGACAAGTGCGGTCTTTGAACCAGGGGCATCTCTCGGGATCTGGCTTGGAATGCAGGCTCTCAGGCAGCCCTCTGGATCTATTCAGTAAAAATCTACACATTGGCAAGATCTCTAGGTGCTTCGTGGGCAGGTCGAAGTGAGACACACACAGGACCAGCCCGGGGGGATTTTCTTTGGTTTTGGGTTTTTTAAAATGCATTGAATAAAAAGTGTTCTGCCCTTGCCTTAATTCCCATTCTCTTCTCTGCAATCTAGAATGTTCCGTATTCTTTGGCAATACCTAGATCCGTTTTCTAGATGTAGATCTCTTTTCTCCTGCCTCTGGTCTTATTTCAGTCTCTCTAATGCAGTTAGGCACAAAGGCAAGTCACCCTCGGAGTGGTAGAGAGGGGCTGGGCAAGGAGAGGGTTAGGGGAATAGGGTGTCATTCCAAATGAAAACACATAGCTAAAGTGCTTATAGTAAAAAAAAAAAAAAAAAAAAAAAAAAAAAATTGCTGTACAAAACCAACAATAAAGTTCACATGCTTTGGTCTAGTTATAGTTAGTTGGAAGTCAGGTGCTGTCCAGGGGCTGTGACAAGCTTCCAGCATGAGAGGACGCTCCCTATCACGGACGGGTACCTACACGAGGTCCCAGATGATGCAAGTCCCATCCGTGCTGGCCGTGACACATTCCTCGTTGTTGTTCTTCACCCGGATGCAGGACACGGAGGATTTGTGCTCCTTCAGGGCCTCCTCCAGCTTCTGGGTCTGAGAGCTGATCTGCCAGACCCTCACCTGAAAGCCACCAAGCAGAGGCTCTCAACACAAGCTGGGGACTTTGGAAGGGATTAAAAAAAATACACACACACAGACACACACACATATATATGTATATATCCAAGAGCTTTTTCAGCCCTGCCGTGCTTGTTATTTTAAACTCCCTGTTCTCATCTCAGCCGAGTAGAGTGGGAACGATAAGCCACAGAACAAGAAAATTCTTCCACGGAGCCAGGAAAATGCTACCACCGATCCCAGACCTACGTGCGCTTTTCAGGCTGAGAAGGGTACCAGATGCCTGCTGTAAAACCAAGCGGAATAGTGTGTCTGCTCAGTTCTGCTGAGCGTTGCTCTCGGGCTTCCGAGGCCATCGGGAAGGCTGATGGGGACCCACCGCTGTATTTAAGCATCACACCAGCTGCTGGGCTTTAATCATTTCCAATCGAAGGTTCCCAGCCTCATCAAAGCTGCCAAGACCCACTTTCTACAGCAAATATTTTCCGATCACCCCCCCCCACACCCGCCTGTTATCCTGAAGTGAAAGTCCTATCATAGGTCATGGGTCCTACCCACGAAATTTGGAAACAGTCCGTAGGATGCTTTCACCATAATAAAAGGGACATAAAAGGAAAGTCATTATATGTCGTATATAAAAGATGAACATTGTGTCATGACTGTACCAGAAAACATAATAATGTGGTCAGACACTTCCACTTTCTTACAGTGACTATGTCGGACTTGTGGAAAAGAAAAGAGATTTTCTAGCATGAGAAGCATAAGGCAATACAAGAATACAAGAATAGTAGGTCCCTGTGAACACTTGGCTGGAAACTAGGGTAAGTGATAACAGACTAACTTATTTGTACCCAAAAGGGGAAAGCAGCCATAAACAATGTAAGAAAACCATTCTAAGCCATTTCCTTAGTAGGAAGAGGAGGAACCACGAAATTATCCCAGATGAGCCGTGTCCATACAATTCTCTAATCTTGTTTAAGCCACTATATGCAGAGGCATACATCCAGTCTTCAGCAAGATTTTCAAATTTTCTAAAATTTTCTAACTCCTATGGTGTGGGCCCCCAGGTCTGGAACTTTGGATGTTCTGGGCGTTACTAGCCCTTTCACGGTGGAATTGCGGGGTTTTGAGGTGTGTTTGTGGGGGGAAGGGAATGAGATGATGGTACTGGGATCCTTGCAACTCAGGCGAGGCCATTTACCAATGAGAATGGAAGTGCTTGAGTATTTCGGGAAGTGCTGAATTCATACCCATGTGCACCTGCTGACCAGCAGCCCCTGGTCTCCAGCACTTAGCAAAGACCTTGAAGAGTATGCCTTTCAGAAGGAAGGTCAGTAGCAGCTGCGTGGGGAATGGGAGGAAGGGCTGATGGGGTGTTCCAAAAAGATTGCCAAGGGCAATGAATGCATTCATAATGTAGGATTTCCTCCCGCAGTTGTCATCACTGAGAAGCAGATGATCTGGTCCAAGCCGTGTTTGGGCGTGAACAAGGCAGACACTCGGAAAGGGTGAGGGAGCAAACAAGGATGCTGCGGGGGTCGGCACCAGCGCGGCTGAAGAGTGAAAGAAGGGGGTCCAAACCCTTGAGGGGGCGGTGGGCAGAGAGCAGGGGTGGGTCCAGGGCTAGATGTGTCTCTGGAACACCTGTCACGTGACTCGCCACGTGGGCTCTGAATGCAAGACGCACAGCCGATTTTGAAAACTTGGTATGAAGCAGTGCAAAATATCTCGCGAACTGGGAGTGTCGGTTGTTATCTTCCCTTTATGCACAGGAAAGGGAAGCACAGAGAGGTTGAAGAGCGTGCCTCGGGTCACACAGCTGGGAAGTGGCGGAAGTGGACTTTGTGCCCAGGCAGTAGGAGTCTGGAGCCCAAATGCTCAGCCATGAGTCTGTTCGGCCCAAACTCTGCTAGAGGCTACATCGAGATGCTGGATTTTTTTTCTCCCTGTTAAGTTATTCCTACAATAGCAGGAAGAATAGAAAGGAAAAGAAAATGTCCTTTCTGGAGAAGGGAAGGCTGGGGTGGGGGTGGAGGCAGAGAACGCCGGGGAGTGGGGAGGGAGAGGCTCAGAAAAATGTGTGAACGGAAGAGGTTTCAGGCTCCTCCAAAGGATGAAGGGAAGGTCAAGTGTAACGACTTTAAAATAACGGTCAAACATCTGGGTAGATGAAAGAATTCGCTCTAAAAATAGCATCTTCTTTAAAAGATATGATGAAGACAACTATATAACTGTAGTCTTTGGAGGAAAAAAAGAACAAGCAATACCAAAATTCTGGCAAAACACTAACTTGGAATCATAGTGCGATTCCATATAGAATGCTTTTGTGTCTGTATCTTACGTGTTCGTTCATGAATAAACATACCTAGATGTGTGTCTCCATTATTAGAACATTACTTTATGATGTATTTTAGGGTTTCTTCAAAATCTTACGTTGGTCCTGCCTGACTCCAGGTAAAGTTTAAAAAGAATCAAGCCAGTGGCTTTCTATAAGGTGGTTGCTCTAAACTGAGGTTTCTAGAAAAAGATTCCACCTTCAAGAATGGTACCTCCCCTTCCCCGCCGCCGCTGATGACCCGTTTACAGTCACTGGTGGTAGCGATGGCTGTCACTCCGATCCTGTGGGCGTTGTTAATGACGTATATCAGCCGGCCCGTCTCTGGGGCAAAGGCTCGGATTCGACTGTCGTCCCACGCTGGCATGGAAGGGGAACAAAAGGCAGGTAGGATCAGTACGCTCCCACTCTCTGGGCAGATCCTGGTGCTCTTCAGTCATAAAGGAGTCAGGACCAGGGAGGTGATGGAGGAGAGAGGCCGGCCCCCCACAGCTGCCAGGAATCCTATCCCTGACTCCCCAAATGGGCCACACCTGCCTTTAGGTGTATCCCATCCTAGGAGAAAACATTTGGGGTGGGGAGAAATGAAGGAGGCCAGCTCCCTCCTCTCCTGTGAGATATCACACCTGGGATGGAGAATTAGACATTTCGAAGCACATGGTGGCTTCCTACCCCTCCCTCTATTTTAAACCTGATGCTCCTTCCCCGACTCCCGCCATCTTCCCCATCCCAATAAAGGTTGCCATCAACCATCTAGGTCTTTAAGCCAAGAACTTCAGAGTCATCCCTGATTCCTCCCTATTCCCTCTACCCAACCCCACGAAACCCAACCCAAGTCTAACCCATCAGCAAGCCCTAACTCTACAGTTAAAAAACGTCTCGAATCTAGCCACTTCCCAATCCTTCCACTGGGCCCATGCTCATCCAAGCCACAAGCACCTCTCTCCTGGGTGATTGTAACAGCTTTCTCCCTAGCCTGACTCTTGCTTCCCTCAATCAATTACTTATGCGGGGGCCTGGGTGCATTTACAATCATGTCACCCACTCAATCAAGAAGATTCAAAAGGGGAGTGCCTGGGTGGCTCAGTGGATTAAAGCCTCTGCCTTCGGCTCAGGTCATGATTCCAGAGTCCTGGGATTGAGCCCCACATCATGCTCTCTGCTCAGCAGGGGGCCTGCTTCCTCCTCTCTCTCTGCCTACTTGTGATCTCTGTCTGTCAAATAAATAAATAAAATCTAAAAAAAAAAATTAAAAAAAAAAAGAAGATTCAAAAGGCATTCTCACTAACGAAGAAAATCCAACTCCTTTTCCCCCATGGTGACTACTCTCCGTGGTAACTACTCTCTGCTCCCTACCTAGCTCTTCACCTTCATCTACTACCATTCTCCCTCAACTTTGACCCCAACTCTACTCACTGACCTCCAGACACACTGGCATCTTTCTATTCCTACAATACATCAAGCCATTTTCCACCCCAGGACCTTTGACCCTGCTGTTCCCTCTGCCTAGAATGCTCTTCCCCCAGGTCTTCATGGGGCTGGCTCCCTCTCATCGGCCTTAGTGTCACCTCTTGACTTGGGCAATTTTCAAGATGTTCATGGTAGATCCTGCATTTCAGCAAAGATCTGAGGGAGTGCGGGGGTGAACCAAGTGGGTCATGGGGCTGCCTGAGGACAGAAGAGCCCAGGCAGACTGAGCAGCCAGAGCAAAGGCCCCACGTATCATGTGCTTGAGGAACAGCAAAAGAGCAAGCGTGGCCACAGGGGGTGAGTGGTAAGACACAAAATCAGAGGTAAGAAGGTGGGGGAGGGACGTTAGGGCAACTGCAGGGACTTAGAGTTATTAACCCTGGAAATGGCATGATTGGACTCATACCTTAAGAGATCCCTAGCTTCTGTGTTGAGAACAGACTAGGGGAGAGGGCTGGTGAGTGAGAACAGAGGCAGGGAGCCCTGGTAAGAAGGTACTAGAAGAATCTAAGGGATGGTGGTGGCTGGGACAAGGTGAAGATGATGGGAAATGCCCTGATGTGAGGGCCATCAGAGGCAAATGCTGGAAGCCAAGAGCTCCTTGTGTCTGCTGTGTGTCCTCCCAAGGGAGAAGCCAATGGGGAGGAAACAGAGCCAGGAAAAGAGGGGGCAATATGGGGTCCTGACGTCACCATTTCAATGGCTGCACTTAAAGATCCACTTGAGGGGCGCCTGGGTGGCTCAGTGGCATAGGCATCTGCCTTTGGCTCAGGTCGTGATCCCGGGGTCCTGGGATCAAGCCCCGCATTGGGCCCCCTGATCAGCAAGGCGTCTGCTTCTCCCTCTGCCTCTGCCCCTCCCCCAACTCATGCTTGTGTGTGCACGCTCTCTCAAATAAATAAAATCTTAAAAAGGAAAAAAAGATCCACTTAACTCTTTTCTGAGTGATGTGAACACTTGACCACTGGACACATTTGCGTACGAGTTGAACATAAGATGATATTAAGAAATTATAGTTTTGGGGCACCTGGGTGGCTCAGTGGGTTAAGCCACTGCCTGCAGCTTGGATCATGATCTCGGGGTCCTGGGATCGAGCCCCACATCGGGCTCTCTGCTGAGCAGGGAGCCTGCTTCCCCCCTCTCTCTGCCTGCCTCTGTGCCTACTTGTGATCTCTCTGTCAAATGAATAAGTGGAAATCTAAAAAAAGAAAAAAAAAGAAATTATAGTTTCATAGGAAAACATTACTTTTAGGGATATACCCTGAAGTATTTGGAGGTGGAATATACTGGAGTCTGTAATTTATGTTAAAATATTTTGGCACAAGAGGATCAATGGAGTTAAAAGCGGTTCCCTTTGGGGCATAACATAGTTGAAGTCAGGTTTTTCTCTCTCCAGCAATGGAAGGGTTTCTAACACGGGTGCCCTGTACTCACCAACCCCTCAAATCCATCTGGTAATCAAATTGCTATAAATCAAATTGCTATAAATTCTCCTCCCAGAGAGAAAGCAACACACTCTGTGCAGCAAGGTTGGGGGAAGCGGAATTGTCTTCGGTCATTCTGAGCTCAGAAAGTCTCCAGGCTGGAAGGGGACTCCATAGGGAAGCGGGATCAGAAGCGAGGCGGGGGGCGGCGGGAGGCTGCCCTGGGGTGTGCACACGGAGAGACCCACGAGGAAGGAGAGCAAGGTCCAAAGCCACAGCCAGAGCCCGCGCCAACGCCCGAGAATGTCAACGTTACCCGAGATGATGCTCTTGCCGTCCCGCATGAAATCGATGCTGTGGCAGGTCATGTTGGGCACGGTGATGCGCAGCAGCTCCCGGTTGGACAGTGTGTGCCATACCCTGATGTCCTTCTTGGCACAGGTGGCAAACAGCTCGGCGGTGCCGCTGTGAAGGAGCCACCGCGAGAATGAAGAGAGCAGCCATACAAGGTACACGTTCGGCTCTCAGATGGAGTGAGCAAGGATCCGGGGAAGGATGCCCGCTGGGCACCTGGATCTCCGAGCCCCACGGGCTCACAGAACCCTCATGTAAAAATGGCATTCAATGCCCACAAGTAGACCATCCATAGACATCCCTAGACCATCATTTGTAGCCCTTTGCCCGGAGGATGAGCTGGGACAAAGTTGCTCAAGAGGAAAATGTCAAAGTTTTTAAATGGCCTGGTAGGCTGAGGTCAAAACACAGCTGTGAAATATGGATATGAAGAGAGGCTAAACCTCACGTGTCCCATAGAGTAGATAATCATATAATTTCAAAGGAAAAAATGACACAGGGGCTAGAATTCGTGTCTGCGGATAAGCTAGAGCAGTACTTTGGCTGGTTGTGAGAAAATATGAGATTCTGGACAAGGAAGTGAAGCCAGAGAAATTGGCCTGTTCTTTCTTTAAAAAAAAAAAAAAAAAAAAGATTTTATTTATTTATTTGAGAGAAAGAGACCGCGAGCCGCGCATGAGTGGGGGGAGGGGCAGAGGGAGCAGCAGACTCCCTGCTGAGCGTGAAGCGGGATGCAGGACCTGACCCCAGGACCCCAAGATCATGATCTGAGCCAAAGTCATACACTTAACTGACGGAGTCACCCTGGCGCCCCCCACTTGTTTTTAAAGGACAACTCATAATTAGAGTGTAAAACACTATTACGTCAAAAATTATAGGTTATTCCAGTTTGGATAAGAAAAAGGAGTACTACTGGGGTACAATAAAGTCACCTGATTTACAACTATGAATTTATAGCTTTAGAGTCTCTATGGAGGTTAACTTTTAAGTTTAGGTGCTTCTCAAGAAATGTCTGTATTTCCTCCAAAGCACATTCAGGAAAAGAGAGTTCCCTCTCTCGTGTTTTAAGACCTACTTGCTTTGGAATGAACAGAAAAATAAGTGGATCTTTTCCCTATATTTAATTTGGGGCTGAGAGAAAAACAATTCTAATGCTGGACTAGTTCCTTAGAAAGAGCACGTCCTGGAAGGGGACAGCTGAGGTGATGATACGCTTTCTGTTTGATCAAATCAAGCCAACCTTAGAAGACAACAGTTATTTAAAATAAGAGAGGTTTTCTATGGGAGGGGCCTCTTCTGTGGGGACAGTGAACTCTTAAAGAGGCATGTGGACTCCTCATGAAAAGCAAATCTTGTGGAATGAGGGCACCTAGAGAACTTCCCAAACTTCCCTTACTCTGGATAGACAGGCTCCTTCATCAGGAATCTAGTCCAGACCTAAGCTTTTCATGTAGCACATTTTCCCTAGTTTAGGATCTGAAAGGTGAAGTTCCAGAAAAAAATCCAAACTGACTGGATCAAGATGGCGCCCTAGGCCCACGTGCCTCCCCTCGAAAAGCCCAAAAACGAAGAGACAGATACAGAGGACAGAGGTAGACGATGCAGAGGTAGATACAGGGAAGCAGGACAGATCATCATAAAATAGACCAGAAACGTTGAGGACAAAGAGAAATCAGCTGGATAAAATCTGTGAGGAAGGGCGCCTGGGTGGCTCAGTGTGTTAAAGCCTCTGCCTTCAGCTCAGGTCATGATCCCAGGGTCCTGGGATCGAGCCCCGAATCGGGCTCTCTGCTCAGCAGGGAGCCTGCTTCTCTCTCTCTCTCTCTCTCTCTCAGCCTGCCTCTCTGCCTACTTGTGATCTCTCTTTGTGTCAAATAAATAAATACAATCTTTAAAAAAAATTTTTTCTAAAAAAAAAATCTGCGAGGAGACAAACCTAGAGAAAAACACAAAATACCAAAATCACAAGGAAGGAGTACTTTTTGTAATGTTGGAGCAGTGACACAGTCACACAAACCTTCCCACAGGCGACAGTTAAAAACATTGGATGGCCTTAACGATAGCAAGAACCTAAAATCCCAAAGACACCGAAAACATTTAAAAGTCCACAGAAGTCAAGAAGCGTTTGGTCTTGTAAAAATGCAGCCAGAAAGGGTTAAGGGTCATGACTGCATCGCTGGCTAATCTGAGGGTGTCTCCCACTCCCCCAGCTCTGGTGGCCACAGAAGAAGGTGGTGGAAAAACCACAGTCTTACTGGCTGAAGGTGTGCAGAGATCGGAGTTGAGGGCTGGAAAATTCAAAGGGGAAATCCTGGCAGCAAGAGATCCATCGGAGTAAAACCTAAATTAAGATTAGAAACATTTGGGGTGCCTGGGTGGCTCAGTGGGTTAAGCCTCTGCCTTCGGCTCAGGTCATGATCCCACGGTCTTCGGATCGAGCCCCGCATCGGGCTCTCTGCTCAGTGGGGAGCCTGCTTCCCCCTCTCTCTCTGCCTGCCTCCCTGCCTACTTGTGATCTCTGTCTGTCAAATAAATAAATAAAATCTTAAAAAAAAAAAAAATTAAAAACACTGCCCAAATTCTCATCTGACAGCTCCCTTCTACATGCATGGGAGAAAACCCAAGAGGAAGGAGAAACAGAGACCAGAGAGGAACTCTGCTTTTCTTTTCTTTCTTTTTTAAAAATCCTATTGATTTTTCTTTTTAAGGAGTCTATTTTTGAAGACAGAGTTACATGGGATCAACCTGAGAGGGTTTTTTTGCCTTTTTAACTGAATACATTCACCAACTGTGTTCAGCTTGGGGGGGCAGAAAGCTGGACCGTACAGGCTTAAAATATCAGAAGCCAGGGCCTGAGGTCACAAGAACACCTGGAAATTAGGGGGTAATCCCTAAGAGCAAGGAAACCACAGAGAGGATGAGCTTCAATTCTGCACAAATCCCTCAGTGAATGCTAAATTCCGCAAGCCCACAGGAGTACCAAAACCTGTATAAAAAAAGGAGCAGTGGGAAGCCATGAGAATGTCAGCTGCTGCATTCTGGGAGAAAGACAAAATCTGCGGTTTGAGTCCAGGCCAATAATCCTCAGAGAACACCACAGAAGTCAGAATTACTACAGTGTATTAGCTATCACGCTGAAATTTCAACAAAAAAGTAAGCAGACATGCAAAGAAATAGGAAAATATGATTTGGGAAAAAGGCAGTCAAAAGAAACGGACTCCAAGTAGATCGAGGTGTTGGATTAGCAAAGGCTTCAAAGCAACTAATTTAAAATGCATTCAGAGGGGTGCCTGGATGGCTCAGTGGGTTAAGCCTCTGCCTTTGGCTCAGGTCATGATCCCAGGGTCCTGGGATCGAGCCCCACATTGGGCTCCCTGCTCCGTGGGGAGCCTGCTTTCCCCTCTCTCTCTCTGCCTCCCTCTCTGCCTACTTGTGATCTCTGTCTGTCAAATAAATAAGTAAAATCTTCAAAAAAAATTATCTTAAAAAAAAATGCATTCAGAGCATTAAAGCAAACAATGATACCAAGGAAGTAACAGGTAATAGCAACAAAGAACTAGAAGCCATATCTTTATGATATATTATAACTAATTATAACATATATATTCATGACTTTAAGGTTTATGACTATTTAAAACAAAAATTATGATTTTGTATTAATGGGTTTATAATGTTAATAGGTATATATGAAAACAACAGCACTAAGAGTGAGGTGAAGAGAAATAAACTGTTGCAAAGTTCCCAGATTGCATTTTACCTGAAGTCATTCAATGTCAACTCTCCGCAGGCTGTGACGTGTTAAAAATGCATATCGTCATCCTTAGAGCAATCACTAAAGAAATCAATGCAAAGATATAGAGGTAGAGAACCAACAGAGCAACTAAAATGGAAGGCTAATCAAATGTTTTTGATCAAAGCAAAAGGTGGTAGGAAAGAATAAAACAAAGAACAGATGAGACCAAAGAAAACAAGTAACAAAACGGAGGATTTGATACTGCTATATCAAAGCTTACATTAAGAGTAAGTGGACTACTGGGTATTTACCCCAAAGATACAGATGTAGTGAAAAGAAGGGCCATCTGTACCCCAATGTTCATAGCAGCAATGGCCACGGTTGCCAAACTGTGGAAAGAACCAAGATGCCCTTCAACGGACGAATGGATAAGGGAGATGTGGTCCATATACACTATGGAGTATTATGCCTCCATCAGAAAGGATGAATACCCAACTTTTGTAGCAACATGGACGGGACTGGAAGAGATGATGCTGAGTGAAATAAGTCAAGCAGAGAGAGTCAATTATCATATGGTTTCACTTAGCTGTGGAGCATAAGGAATAACATGGAGGACATGGGGAGATGGAGAGGAGAAGAGAGTTGAGGGAAATTGGAAGGGGAGGTGAACCATGAGAGACTGTGGATTCTGAAAAACAACCTGATGGTTTTGAAGGGGCGGGGGGTGGGTATTAGGGAGGGAACGTATTGCATGGAGCACTGGGTGTGGTGCAAAAACAATGAATACTGTTACGCTGAAAAGAAGTAAAAAAAAAAAAAAAAAATTAAAATGACAAAAAAAAAAAAAGGTAAGTGGACTAGGGGCCCTGGGTGGCTCAGTCGGTTGGGCAGCCGATTCTTGATCATGGCTCAGGTCATGATCTCAGGGTCCTGGGATCCAATCCCAGCACTCTGTGCTCAGTAGGGACATTGCTTGAGATTCTCTCCCTCTCTCTCTCCCTCTGCCCCTTCCCCCATTCTCATTCTCTCTCTCTCTAAAATATATAAATCTTTAAAAATCTAAAGGTAAAAAAACAAAAATAAAAATCTAAAGGTGATTATTTGCAAAAGACAATAACTGTAATTCTATATTCAGTTCATAACTACTTAATTCTATAAATTCTAAACAATGTTAGCATGAGAGATGGTAAGAGGAAGGTAAAGAGGGAAATAAAATACCTTGAGACCCTTGCTTCTTTGGAAAACATGATATAAATGTTGGAGAACCCTAGTCTTTGGCAGAAAAATATGTTTAAACATGCATATAAAAAAAATCAAGGCTGATCACTAAGTGAATGAAAATACAATGACTAGTTAACAAGTCCTGTAAAGTAGGGCAGGGGAAGTCAGGACCAAAAAAGTCCATCGCAACACGATGAAAGCAAAAAAAGAAAACACCAAGAAAGGTAACATGTTAAGTAGAAAATAATCTAGGGGCGCCTGGGTGGCTCAGTGGGAAGTGTGATCTGTCTCTCTGTCAAATAAATAAGTAAATAATCTTTAAAAAAAAATCTATAAACTTCTTAGATAGATGGAAGTACGAATGGACTAAATTCTATGAAAAGATGAAGACTTACTTAAAACTAAACAATACCTGTGGGTTGGAAAGAGACATGGTATCTTTTGCTACAGCAGCGTTTGTCTCTGAAATGTACATTGGCTCATGCAATTGACAAACAGGTCCGCAGACTATCACAGAGGCTGCTTTGGTTCATACATTACTTCTTCCCAGCAGATCAATGCCCTGGCATACAAAGTAATAGCAGCTGAAAACCATATACATGAACACAGCCGAATCCACAAGGAAAGGAAAAGACAGTCTTGTACATGATGCCCATGTACCATGCCTTCTTCCTCTCAGCTCAGTTTTCTCCACAGCTTGGCGGGAAGAGAGGAGGAGAGAGCAAAGCGGGAATGGTTGGTGCCTCTTAATAGGCTTCTTTTTGGGATAATGAAATCTTCTAGAGTTAGATTATGGTGTTGGTCACACAACTCTGTAAATATACAAAACGACCCACACTGAGTTGCACACTATCAGTGGGTAAACTTTATGGTATGTAAATTCTATTTCCATAAAGCTGGTTTTCAAGAAAAAGAAAAAGGGGGGGGGAAGAGGAGTTACAAATCCTGAATAGGTCAATAACTATACGAGAATTTGAAAAGGTAGTTAAAAATCTAGTCTCAGGGCACCTGGGTGGCTCAGTGGGTTAAGGCCTCTGCTTTCGGCTCAGGTCATGATCCTAGGGTCCTGGGATCAAGCCCTGCATCGGGCTCTCTGCTCAGCCCGTGAGCCTGCTTCCCATCCCCTTCGCTCTGCCTGCCTCTCTGCCTACTTGTGATCTCTGTATGTCAAATAAATAAGTAAAATCTTTAAAAAAAAAATCTAGTCTTATAAAAGGCCCCAAAGCCAAATAATTTTACAGATTGATTCTACCGAACTCCTTAGAAAGAGAGGAAAAAGTAAGACGGAAAGAAAAGAACCAACCAGTTTCCAAAAAGGATCCCCCTGGTGGGAAGCACTGGCCATTTTCACCATTAGAAACATTTAAAAGAACCTAATTGTCGGGCTGCCTCGGTAGTGCAGTCGGTTAAGCATCCAACTCTTGATCTCCGCTCAGGTCTTGATCTCAGGGTTGTGAGTTCAAGTGTCCCACAATGGGCTCCATGCTCGGCGTGGCGCTTGCTTAAAATAAACAAAACACTTGGAAGAAGCTAATTGCCAACTGCAATGCCTCAGGGAACCTAACGTCCATCTTATGAGCTTATTATCGTAAGCATCCAGTTTTCAAAGCGAGTCTTACTACCCATAAACCAATGATCCTGAGTTCTGTAAATTCAAGCTACATACTGAGGAAGGTCAGAGCCAAAACCATCTGGTCAGCTTCCTGGGATGAACATCACCAGAGACAAAATGTGTTTCAGGAGCAAGTAATGGCAAACTATGACTTTTTTGATATCAAAACTGCTGGTGGTTGGTCATCTCACTTGTCTCAGGCGGGGTTTACCAAGAAATCCAGAAGATTACCTCTTCTTTTTTTTTTTAAATTTTATTTATTTATTTTTTTAAGATTTTATTTATTTATTTGACAGAGAGAGATCGCAGGTAGGCAGAGAGAGAGAGGAGGAAGCAGGCTCCCTGCGGAGCAGAAAGCCAGATGCGGGGCTCGATCCCAGGACCCTGGGATCATGACCTGAGCCGAAGGCAGAGGCTTTAACCCACTGAGCCACCCAGGCACCCTCCCCCCCCTTTTTTTTTTTAAAGATTTTAAGAGGTAATCTTCTTGTGTCCTCCGCCATTAAGTGCGCCAAGTGTGGAAGACCTGAAAGGCATGAACGAATGACTTGAAAGAAGTTTGGAAAAGGGCGCTAACAAGCTTTCGCCAGACAGCCCTGGGAAAACAGAAAAGTCTCCATGATGGCTTTATTAGAAAAGCCAACCTTCTAGATAGGTACATATTTAGAGTTGATAAAAATAAAATATGCATATATCCGGGAAAAAAAAAAAAAAAGAAAAGCCAACGTTCTAAAGAAGCCCAGATTTGGACTATGAAAATTAATGTGGCTGCAGGGTGAAGGCAACAGACATAATTATTGTTAATAATAGTTATTAAATAATAATAAAGCACCAGTGTTATATTTCTAATTATTATAATTAATATTAGATGATAATTGTTATTAAGACAACTGACTATAATTGAGAAATTTAAGGATGGAAGATCATAATCGTATTAATACATGTTGAAATGCACGAATGAGATAAAATTAAATTTCTTGGCACACTGCATCAGACCTCCATGTTTTCACTGATTTCAGGAGCCAAAAGACTTTGCTCTTGTACTTACAATGGAAAGACAATGTCCTGGACAGCTTCGGAATGACAGGTTGCGATGAGAGTCTCTTTGAAATCCGTGAAGTTGACGCGGTAAATGTGTGATTCTTCTGTTCCCACAAAAAACTGGTGTCCTTCCCCTCGAGGCGTGATTGACGTGATGCCACCTTGTAACTGGATTTTCCTTTATGGAGAAGCAAGAAGGTGAAGTAGATTCGTTCAGTCAGTGAGGAGGACTGTTACAGAGGATAGAAATCAGGCGTAGGACCTGGGGACATGCCCTCGGGGAGGGGACACGACTGGAAAGGCAGGAGTGACTCACCATACTGGGGGCCCATGGTCAGCAGAGGGAGAGGCCAGCATGGTTTACAGTAGTGGGGGTCTGGGGTGGGGGTTCCTCAGGGGGAGAGAGTCTAAAATGGGTTGTGGGACACAGGCAGGATCTGGACAGAGGGAACATTCCAGGAAGGCAATGGGCACAAATGGTCATGGCAATTAAATACTTTATTAATTCCACTTGTGGAAGATAATCCTACAATGGGGAGGGGAAACCTTTATGTCAAAGGAGGATATTATAACCTTAGCGAGAAGGGTCGAAGGTTGTAAGCAAGCTAAATATCCAGCTGAAAGGCCACGGTTAAATCATCTATGGGACGGCAGGCAACGTCTTACGGTATTTGCCTCGCCAGTAAAACCACGTTTAGAAGCTTCTGCATATTTTAGCACAGTAGTTTTCAAAAAGACATTAATATTGGAAATGTTTATGACGTTTGCCTTAAGTGAAAATAAACCAGAATATAAAACTTTGTACCCAAAGGAATTACAACCGTTTTTGAAATGGTATCGAAGAACGCAAGATGAGGAAATGACAAGATGTTAATAGTGGCTCTCGTCCCTCTGTCCACATTTCAAATCCCTCTGCTTCCCAAACATCTAACGAGTATGAACTTAAAAAAAAAAAAAAGAAAGAAAAAAAAAAGAGTAATATAAATGAATGCATCCTAAAAACCCAACCTTGCTCCGCAACTAATTTAGTTTTGACAGTAAGAACGCAGTGGAGAATCTTGAGCGTGGGAAAGGCTGTATTTTACAAAGATCTATTCGTTGCTGGGACGCAGAACGGTTAATGGAGAAAGGATTGACCCTGAGTTACGTCCCGGCTTCTTCACTGACTAGATAGAGCTCCCCAACCCTGGGTAGATTACCGGAAATCTCCCGGCCCCGCTTTGCTCAGGCACAAAATAATTTCTCCTTGGCAGGGTCGCAGCGAGGATCAGAGATAATGCCCACGAGGGCCCGGAGGGCAGCCGATAGAAATACTGGCTGTGGACATCTGGGCTCCCTATGAGACAAGGTGGAGCCCAGGGCTACCAGGGTGAGGCCAGGGGTCCCTGAACCCCAGGGGTCTGCTTCATCCTACTACTTCTTCTTGACTCCGCATGGGAGCTGCTTTCTCAGCCCACGAAAACCCAAGGAGGCGGGAACCACTGCAACCACAGGAGGCTACGCTGTCCCACAGGGTTACAGTGGGGACAGGCACAGTGCAAACCCTGTGATAACAGCCTTGCATTCATCATCCTCATCACAGTGGAATACCTATGTGTCCAGAATGAGGCGTTCACACATGAAGGGGTTAATTGTTTATAGTCCCTCCACATATCTGGACCCCGACCAACACCGCCCGTGTACATCACCTCCCGGTCTTCCTCCCCTCCACACAAACATAGAACCGGGCCAAATGCATTCGCAAGACCTATCCGGAGCCCAGAATTTAAAATTGCGACCTCTCTCCTGTCCCCCTTCAAACCCCAAACCCCCTTCATGTCCCTGCAACTCCATTTGTCTCCTGTGCACGTCACCCACTAAGAGGGTATAACTACTTGTTTATTATTGACAGTCTTCCCTCCTGCTGGAATGTCAGCTCCATGAGGAGCAAGGAGTTCTCCCTCCGTTTTTGTTTGCTTTAGCCGTGGCTGTCTCCCGAGGGCACCTAGGACACAATCCGGTACGCGGTACATGCACAGCCCAGATGTGTTTGAATGAAGATGGCTGATGCTTTTTCGACACTCCACATGCCAGCACCTCTGGCTCCCCTCGAGCTAGGGGGGCCATAAGGAACATACCCAGGGGGTGTCTGGCTAGGTTGAAGGTGACCTCAACCTCCACCTCTACTCTTCTGGGAAGCATCTCTCCCAACCCCACAGCCCCAGTGAGGCCACCCTCTATAATAGCCATGGCACTCCAGATCACGGGATTTGTGTTTATGTATTATCTTGTACTACAAGGACTATTTCACATGTATATTACCTTATCCGCAAACTGGACTGTCTGCTCTGGGCGGGCAAAGATGGCATCTCATTTTATTTTTTCGTATAGCACCTGGCACGTTGGTTTGGTCGGAGGTACTCAATAAATACGCGTTAATGACAATGGGTAAAGTTTTATGTCATTTCGTTTCAACTGATTCGACAGATAGTCCACGAAAAGTACACGGTGCGTGGAAGTAGCTGGGGAGTGCTGGCTATTTCTACTAAAACTTGTATTTAAATGAATTCACTACCAGCAGAGTGCCTGACCCAGAACAGGTACCCGTTGCGTAATAAATTCCACTGAATAAACACATTTTGAAAGGCTGGAATGTGAGGTTATTTGCTGGGTATCTTCATAAACAGCATCTTATTTCCTCTATCATGGCTCCAAATATTAACAAAATAATAACTGGTGCATTTAGTAGAAGGGCAAGGTCCCCTGGGGTAATCGTGGACTACTCTGGCCTGATTCAACACAAGCTATTGTCTTTCCATTGGCAGGGAAATCAGCTGTTGTGATTCCAACCGCTCATCTGGACGGTAAGATGAAATGCTTTTACCAAGTGTCAGTTTGGCAACATTGGATCATCACCAGCCTTAGGCATACCTCCTGGTGGGTCTTCCCCCACCCGGACCCCGTGGAGTCTGGAACTTACTTGATGGGTTTGTAGCTGGGGCTTCTACAGAAAACCAGCAATCCGGCTCTGGAACCCACCAACAGACCCCCCATCTTCAGGCACTTGATGGCGGACACTCCCTAAGGGGGAGGAACAGCACTGAGAGAAAGGCCAAATGGTTTCACTGTTGAGAATCGGTGTGCGAGCGGATGCCAGGGGATGGGGCATGGCCATGCCTGGACGAAATGCAGGAAGGCACTGCCTGGGAGGAACCCCGAGGCTAAACACCCGGGCTCGGTGCCAGCAAGCAGCTCATGTGCCAGAAGTTGCCCCCTGGTCCTACAAGGCGCAAGCTCGCTTCATCAAACCTCCTCCATGTAAAACCACCTGCTGGTTGTGACTGTGTTAGAAATTAACATTTCCTATCAGTTCCAAGGAAGTTAGAGCCGAAGATAGAGGCATGGGCAATGTTACTTCCTCAGTGCCTCATGCTTGCTCCAGAACATAATTCTTATAATACAAAGAGATCATAGTTGACATCCCAGGAAAGCACAAAGAGCCCCTTATTGTTCGGTGACTCTCGTTTCTGCACTGAAGCATGTGGGATATAATCTTGCCAATAATAGACACAGTTGAGTTCAAAGCCATCTTCCAAGTTTGGGGAGATACGATGGTCATTTTATAGCACCCATTATGAATTTTATTTTATTTTATTTTATTTTTGAAGTTCTAATTTGAAAACATACGTGGCCAATATTTCATCTTAAAGCTTTCAAGAATAATACAGTTAATGGGGCACCTGGGTGGCTCAGTCAGTTAAGCATCTTGCCTTGGGCTCAGGTCATGATCCCGGGGTCCTGTGCACTGTTTTTCATATTAGTTTCGTGCCCATCAGCATCTGTGTCTTCATGTTAGCACTGTATGCCTACCAGGTCCTTTTGAAACCACTCCCATCCTTTTACCCTTCTAGCCACAGACTGACCATTAAGTAGAGTTTCAAAACAGGTAACTGCCCAAGATCACAGAATATTCTAAGCAAATGTCTTCAATGATACCTCCTGTCCCTTTATCCCACAAGAATTGTTTTCTTTCTGTGTGTTTAAGAGGCATCTTGGAACTACCGCTTTGTGGAATTTACCATCAGACCCAAATGCCTAAATGGTTAGGACTTAGTGCTACCCTCAAGGTCACTTAAGTACCCAAAGGGTGAGGAACACTGAGACGGCTGGGTTCTTCGTATGGGAAAGGCGCTCAGATCCCAAGTGCTGGAGGGGAGGGTGCCCAAGATATCCAGATCGGAATTCCTCCGTAGTGTTTTATGGAGTGCTTTGAAATAAGGGATTATTTCTAAACCCTTCTCTACCCACACTATGGCATCCTCTCATTCTTATGTATGCCCTTAAAAGCTTGAGCATGATTAAGCTTGCATGATTAAGAAAACTCTAACATCTTCCCTGGGCACACGGTGCGAGATTTTACGTCTTCCTGAGAATGTCGGCTAAGTGGGAAGGCATTGGAGCCGAGAACCATCTGTTCTATTATCAGACATGAGACAGGCAGGTGCAGAACCTACCACAAGCTCTCAGATTCAAAGGTTAGTGGAGACAGCCCTGGTTACTTTCTGGGGTCCCGGAAACAGCAGCACTTATTCTGTAAGACGATCCTATGATCGTAGGCTTTTATTTTGATTTAAATATCGAGGTCTTTCTGGACTTTTAACCAGAATTGTTAGGAACTCTGCAAAATAGAAACAATCCACAGTTTCTAGGTATTGCTTATGACTTAAAATGCTGGCTAGAGCTAAAATTTAAGATCTAGCTATTAGATTAGGACAAAAATTACATACCTCTGTATGTGTATGTATGGCCCTGTGTTTGGACGACATAAAAAACGTGTGGTCTGATCCCCTCACTGGGGACCCTGTGGAATACCTTTGCTCTGCATACGAACCAGAGATGAGGCCTTGGACAGTAATGAGTCATTGCACTTTGCAAATTTTGGTGTGGCCTTGGACACCACACACCCTTTTTCTTTTTTCCACAGACTCTTCATGCAAGTCTGTGCTACAGGAAAGTGAAGAAATTGTCAGAAGAGAGGAGGGCAGGACTCACCAGACTGAACTTGTCCTTCGCAGGCCCAGTGTCTGCCAGCAGTTTGGTCCTCGGGTTCATTTTCAGAATGTCTCCAGTTGTGGTGCCAAGGTAGAAAAAGCTGTCGTCGTCGGCCATCTGGGGATCAGAGAGGAAAGAGGCCTAAAGACCTGTGTTTTCTCAGGGATGCCCATGAGCCCGGATTGGGGTGGGACAAACTTTCTCTGAGGCCCCAGGAAGACCTACAAAGGCGCTCATGACTCCTTTAATTTCCTCGGACTTTAGGATGGACACGAAGAGCCCGGAGGGGGCGCAGAATCAGGGCCAAACTGGGAAGTGGAGGAAATATGGGACTCCAGCCAGCCTGGGGATTTCACTATAAGACTCTGTGTGTCTAATGTTAGATATGCACGCAGAGATAACCTGCCAGTCCTGGTTCTGAAGATACCTCTGAAGGGTGCCTTGTGTTTGCTTTAATCTCATATTTTCCAAAGTCTATCTGCATAAAACATTGATGTGTTAGATAAGAGAAACAAGTCAGTGGAGAATGGAGTTGTCTGTATGAGTGTGTGAGTCCACATTAAAGACAGGAATAAGGACGCCTGGGTGACTTAGTTGTTAAGTGTCTGCCTTCGGCTCAGGTCATGATCTTAGGGTCCTGGGATCGAGTCCCACATCGGGCCCCCTGCTCAGCGGGGAGTCTGCTTCTCCCTCTCTCTCTGCTGATCCTCCTGCTTGTGCTCTCTCTCTCTCCCTCAAATAAATAAATAAAATAAAATAAAATAAAATAAAATAAAAGAATTATTTCGTATTCCAATGCCATCAGGAGGTGCTGTGGCCATGGAGTGCATTCTGGACACACAGCTTCAGTCTAGGGGAGTCAGACATCTAGTGTCCAATGGCAGAGCCCAAGTCCTGGTAAAACAAGACTCCCCCGGAGCTGTGTCTAGGCAGCTCCTCTCCAGCTCCTGGAGGGAGCTCTGGAAGTCAGACTCGCCCTCACCTGCGCCCCCTCAATCGGCATCCCCGAGGTCCAGACCTCATCTCTCTACCCTCAGCCCAAGGTACGTGTACCTAGGTATGCAACATGTGTGCGCACACACACACACACACACACACACACACACACACACACCCCTCAGTGAATACTATTAACAGGACCTGGTTCCAATAATTACGGACAATCACACTTGGAGTAATACTTACTGTGACACTCATGACTATTCTTTTCATTTGACCCGTTTGGCACTCAGTTGGCCAGATTTTTCTATTCGGGAGATCCAGTTCCCAAACTCGGATTGTCCCGCTAAGGAAGAGAGACACAATCAAAGGGACATGCACTTAAGAATCTGCTGATCTCGGGGCACCTGGGTGGCTCAGTGGGTTAAGCCTCATTTTGGCTCAGGTCATGATCTCAGGGTCCTGGGATAGAACCCTGCATTGGTCTCTCTGCTCGACAGGGAGCCTGCTTCCCCCTCTCTCTGCCTGCCCCTCTGCCTACTTGTGATCTCACTCTCTGTCAAATAAATAAATAAAATCTTTAAAAAGAAAAAAGAGGGGGGAGGAGTCAAGATGGCGGAGAAGTAGCAGCTGAGACTACTTCAGGTAGCGGGAGATCAGCTAGATAGCTTATCTAAAGATTGCAAACACCTACAAATCCAACGGGAGATCGAAGAGAAGAAGAACAGCAACTCTAGAAACAGAAAATCAACCACTTTCTGAAAGGTAGGACGGGCGGAGAAGTGAATCCAAAGCGACGGGAAGATAGACCGCGGGGGGAGGGGCCGGCTCCCGGCAAGCGGCGGAGCAACGGAGCACAAAATAGGGACTTTTAAAAGTCTATTCCGCTGAGGGACATCGCTCCAGAGGCTTAACCGGGGTGAAGCCCATGCAGGGTCAGCGTGGCCTCAGGTCCCGCAGGGTCACAGAAGGGTCGGGGGTGTCTGAGTGTCGCAGAGCTTACAGGTATTAGAACAGGGAAGCCGGCTACAGAGACAGAGCCGAGGAGTAAGCTCTAAGCTCGGGGTTACCTTGAACCGGTCGCAGGCTCGGTCAGCTCGGAGCGCGGCCGGAGGCAGGGTGACGGGAGTAAATCGGCGCTGTTCTCTGAGGGCGCACTGAGGAGTGGGGCCCCGGGCTCTTGGCTCCTCCGGGCCGGAGACCGGGAGGCCGCCATCTTCATTCCCGCCCTCCGGAACTCTACGGAAAGCGCTCAGGGAACAAAAGCTCCCGAAAGCGAACCCGAGCGGATTACTCAGCCCGGGCCCTGGTAAGGGCGGTCCAACTCTGCCCGGGGCAAAGACACTTGAGAATCACTACAACAGGCCCCTCCCCCAGAAGATCAACAAGAAACCCAGCCAGGACCAAGTTCAACTACCAAGGAGTGCAGTTTCAATACCAAGGAGAGAAACGGAATTCCAAAGGAGGAGAAAGCAAAGCACGGAACTCATGGCTTTCTCCCCATGATTCTTTAGCCTTGCAGTTAATTTAATTTTTTTTCTTTTTCAATTTATTTTTCTCTTCTGCTAAATTTTTTTAACTTTTACCCTTTCCTTTTTTAACGTTTTTTAACTAGTTTATCTAATATATATATTCTTTTTTTCCTTTTTATATTTTTTCTTTATTGGTTTTCTTTTTTTAATTGTTTCTTTTTTTTTTTTTTTTTCTTCTTTCTGAACCTCTTTTTATCCCCTTTCTCCCCCCTCACGATTTGGAATCTCTTCTGATTTGGCTAAAGCATATTTTCCTGGGGTTGTTGCCACCCTTTTAGTATTTCACTTGCTCCTTCATATACTCTTATCTGGACAAAATGACAAGGCGGAAAAATTCACAAAAAAGAGAACAAGAGGCAGTACCAAAGGCTAGGGACCTAATCAATACAGACATTGGTAATATGTCAGATCTAGAATTCAGAATGACGATTCTCAAGGTTCTAGCCGGGCTCGAAAAAGGCATGGAAGATATTAGAGAAACCCTCTCCGGAGAGATAAAAGCCCTTTCTGAAGAAATAAAAGAACTAAAATCTAACCAAGTTGAAATCAAAAAAGCTGTTAATGAGGTGCAATCAAAAATGGAGGCTCTCACTGCTAGGATAAATGAGGCAGAAGAAAGAATTAGTGATATAGAAGACCAAATGACAGAGAATAAAGAAGCTGAGCAAAAGAGGGACAAACAGCTACTGGACCATGAGGGGAGAATTCGAGAGATAAGTGACACCATAAGACGAAACAACATTAGAATAATTGGGATTCCAGAAGAAGAGGAAACAGAGAGGGGAGCAGAAGGTATATTGGAGAGAATTATAGGAGAGAATTTCCCCAATATGGCAAAGGGAACAAGCATCAAAATCCAGGAGGTTCAGAGAACCCCCCTCAAGATCAATAAGAATAGGTCCACACCCCGTCACCTAATAGTAAAATTTACAAGTCTTAGTGACAAAGAGAAGATCCTGAAAGCAGCCCGGGAAAAGAAGTCTGTAACGTACAATGGTAAAAATATTAGATTGGCAGCAGACTTATCCACAGAGACCTGGCAGGCCAGAAAGAGCTGGCATGATATATTCAGAGTACTAAACGAGAAAAACATGCAGCCAAGAATACTATATCCAGCTAGGCTATCATTGAAAATAGAAGGAGAGATTAAAAGCTTCCAGGACAAACAAAAACTGAAAGAATTTGCAAATACCAAACCAGCTCTACAGGAAATATTGAAAGGGGTCCTCTAAGCAAAGAGAGACCCTAAAAGTAGTAGATCAGAAAGAAACAGAGACAATATACAATAACAGTCACCTTACAGGCAATACAATGGCACTAAATTCATATCTCTCAATACTTACCCTGAATGTTAATGGGCTAAATGCCCCAATCAAAAGACACAGGGTATCAGAATGGATAAAAAAACAAAACCCATCTATATGTTGCCTACAAGAAACTCATCTTAAACCTGAAGACACCTCCAGATTTAAAGTGAGGGGGTGGAAAAGAATTTACCATGCTAATGGACATCAGAAAAAAGCAGGAGTGGCAATCCTTATATCAGATCAATTAGATTTTAAGCCAAAGACTATAATAAGAGATGAGGAAGGACACTATATCATACTCAAAGGAACTGTCCAACAAGAAGATCTAACAATTTTAAATATCTATGCCCCTAACATGGGAGCAGCCAACTATATAAACCAATTAATAACAAAATCAAAGAAACACATCGACAATAATACAATAATCGTAGGGGACTTTAACACTCCCCTCACTGAAATGGACAGATCATCCAAGCAAAAGATCAACAAGGAAATCAAGGCCTTAAATGACACACTGGACCAGATGGACATCACAGATATATTCAGAACATTTCATCCCAAAGCAACAGAATACACATTCTTCTCTAGTGCACATGGAACATTCTCCAGAATAGATCATATTCTTGGTCCTAAATCAGGTCTCAACCGTTATCAAAAGATTGGAATCATTCCCTGCATATTTTCAGACCACAATGCTCTGAAGCTAGAACTCAATCACAAGAGGAAATTTGGAAAGAACCCAAATACATGGAGACTAAACAGCATCCTTCTAAAGAATGAATGGGTCAACCAGGAAATTAAAGAAGAGTTGAAAAAATTCATGGAAACAAATGATAATGAAAACACAACGGTTCAAAATCTGTGGGACACGACAAAGGCAGTCCTGAGAGGAAAATATATAGCGGTACAAGCCTTTCTCAAGAAACAAGAAAGGTCTCAGGTACACAACCTAACCCTACACCTAAAAGAGCTAGAGAAAGAACAAGAAAGAAAGCCTAAACCCAGCAGGAGAAGAGAAATCATAAAGATCAGAGCAGAAATCAATGAAATAGAAACCAAAAAAACAATAGAACAAATCAACGAAACTAGGAGCTGGTTCTTTGAAAGAATTAATAAGATCGATAAACCCCTGGCCAGACTTATCAAAAAGAAAAGAGAAAGGACCCAAATAAATAAAATCATGAATGAAAGAGGAGAGATCACAACTAACACCAAAGAAATACAGGCAATTATAAGAACATACTATGAGCAACTCTACGCCAACAAATTTGACAATCTGGAAGAAATGGATGCATTCCTAGAGACATATAAACTACCCCAACTGAACCAGGAAGAAATAGAAAGCCTGAACAGACCCATAACCAGTAAGGAGATTGAAACAGTCATCAAAAATCTCCAAACAAACAAAAGCCCAGGGCCAGACGGCTTCCCGGGGGAATTCTACCAAACATTTAAAGAAGAACTAATTCCTATTCTCCTGAAACTGTTCCAAAAAATAGAAATGGAAGGAAAACTTCCAAACTCATTTTATGAGGCCAGCATCACCTTGATCCCAAAACCAGACAAGGATCCCATCAAAAAAGAGAACTACAGGCCAATATCCTTGATGAACACAGATGCAAAAATTCTCACCAAAATACTAGCCAATAGGATTCAACAGTACATTAAAAGGATTATTCACCATGACCAAGTGGGATTTATTCCAGGGCTGCAAGGTTGGTTCAACATCCGCAAATCAATCAATGTGATACAACACATTAATAAAAGAAAGAACAAGAACCATATGATACTCTCCATAGATGCTGAAAAAGCATTTGACAAAGTACAGCATCCCTTCCTGATCAAAACTCTTCAAAGTGTAGGGATAGAGGGCACATACCTCAATATTATCAAAGCCATCTATGAAAAACCCACCGCAAATATCATTCTCAATGGAGAAAAACTGAAAGCTTTTCCGCTAAGGTCGGGAACACGGCAGGGATGCCCGTTATCACCACTGCTATTCAACATAGTACTAGAAGTCCTAGCCTCAGCAATCAGACAACAAAAGGAAATTAAAGGCATCCAAATCGGCAAAGAAGAAGTCAAACTATCACTCTTCGCAGATGATATGATACTATATGTGGAAAACCCAAAAGACTCCACTCCAAAACTGCTAGAACTTGTACAGGAATTCAGTAAAGTGTCAGGATATAAAATCAATGCCCAGAAATCAGTTGCATTTCTCTACACCAACAACAAGACAGAAGAAAGAGAAATTAAGGAGTCCATCCCATTTACAATTGCACCCAAAACTATAAGATACCTAGGAATAAATCTAACCAAAGAGACTAAGAATCTATACACAGAAAACTATAAAGTACTCATGAAAGAAATTGAGGAAGACACAAAGAAATGGAAAAATGTTCCATGCTCCTGGATTGGAAGAATAAATATTGTGAAAATGTCTATGCTACCTAAAGCAATCTACACATTTAATGCAATTCCTATCAAAGTACCATCCATTTTTTTCAAAGAAATGGAACAAATAATCCTAAAATTTATATGGAACCAGAAAAGACCTCGAATAGCCAAAGGAATATTGAAAAAGAAAGCCAAAGTTGGTGGCATCACAATTCCAGACTTCAAGCTCTATTACAAAGCTGTCATCATCAAGACAGCATGGTACTGGCACAAAAACAGACACATAGATCAATGGAACAGAATAGAGAGCCCAGAAATAGACCCTCAACTCTATGGTCAACTCATCTTCGACAAAGCAGGAAAGAATGTCCAATGGAAAAAAGACAGCCTCTTCAACAAATGGTGTTGGGAAAATTGGACAGCCACATGCAGAAAAATGAAATTGGATCATTTCCTTACACCACACACGAAAATAGACTCAAAATGGATGAAGGATCTCAATGTGAGAAAGGAATCCATCAAAATCCTTGAGGAGAACACAGGCAGCAACCTCTTCGACCTCAGCCGCAGCAACATCTTCCTAGGAACATCGCCAAAGGCAAGGGAAGCAAGGGCAAAAATGAACTATTGGGATTTCATCAAGATCAAAAGCTTTTGCACAGCAAAGGAAACAGTTAACAAAACCAAAAGACAACTGACAGAATGGGAGAAGATATTTGCAAATGACATATCAGATAAAGGGCTAGTGTCCAAAATCTATAAAGAACTTAGCAAACTCAACACCCAAAGAACAAATAATCCAATCAAGAAATGGGCAGAGGACATGAACAG
>NW_019154166.1:3685501-3832278 GCF_002288905.1 Enhydra lutris kenyoni | reverse complement strand
AGTACCATGCTGTCTTGATGATGACAGCATGGTACTGGCACAAAAACAGACACATAGATCAATGGAACAGAATAGAGAGCCCAGAAATAGACCCTCAACTCTATGGTCAACTAATCTTCGACAAAGCAGGAAAGAATATCCAATGGAAAAAAGACAGCCTCTTCAACAAATGGAGTTGGGAAAATTGGACAGCCACATGCAGAAAAATGAAATTGGATCATTTCCTTACACCACACACGAAAATAGACTCAAAATGGATGAAGGATCTCAACGTGAGAAAGGAATCCATCAAAATCCTTGAGGAGAACACAGGCAGCAACCTCTTCGACCTCAACCGCAGCAACATCTTCCTAGGAACATCGCCAAAGGCAAGGGAAACAAGGGCAAAAATGAACTATTGGGATTTTATCAAGATCAAAAGCTTTTGCACAGCAAAGGAAACAGTTAACAAAACCAAAAGACAACTGACAGAATGGGAGAAGATATTTGCAAATGACATATCGGATAAAGGGCTAGTGTCCAAAATCTATAAAGAACTTAGCAAACTCAACACCCAAAGAACAAATAATCCAATCAAGAAATGGGCAGAGGACATGAACAGACATTTCTGCAAAGAAGACATCCAGATGGCCAACAGACACATGAAAAAGTGCTCCACATCACTCGGCATCAGGGAAATACAAATCAAAACCACAATGAGATACCACCTCACACCAGTCAGAATGGCTAAAATGAACAAGTCAGGAAATGACAGATGCTGGCGAGGATGCGGAGAAAGGGGAACCCTCCTACACTGTTGGTGGGAATGCAAGCTGGTGCAACCACTCTGGAAAACAGCATGGAGGTTCCTCAAAATGTTGAAAATAGAACTACCCTATGACCCAGCAATTGCACTGCTGGGTATTTACCCTAAAGATACAAACGTAGTGATCCGAAGGGGCACGTGCACCCGAATGTTTATAGCAGCAATGTCTACAATAGCCAAAGTATGGAAAGAACCTAGATGTCCATCAACAGACGGATGGATAAAGAAGATGTGGTATATATACACAATGGAATACTACGCAGCCATCAAAAGAAATGAAATCTTGCCATTTGCGACGATGTGGATGGAACTAGAGGGTATCATGCTTAGCGAAATCAGTCAATCGGAGAAAGACAACTATCATATGATCTCCCTGATATGAGGGAGAGGAGATGCAACATGGGGGCTTAAGGGGGTAGGAGAAGAGTAAATGAAACAAGATGGGATTGGGAGGGAGACAAATCATAAGTGACTCTTAATCTCACAAAACAAACTGAGGGTTAATGGGGGGAGGGGGATTGAGGGGGTGGGATTATGGACATTGGGGAGGGTATGTGCTATGATGAGTGCTGTGAAGTGTGTAAACCTGGCGATTCACAGACCTGTACCCCTGGGGATAAAAATATATGTTTATAAAAAATAAAATTAAAAAAAAAAAATTCCTAAAAAAAAAAAAAAAAAGAAAAAAGAAAAAAGAATCTGCTGATCTCTTCTCTGTTTTCTGCATTTCCCTGAAAAGGGGGCTGAAGAGAGGAGAACTGGATATTTCTGAGGGTTTGTTAGGCTTCGTGTTCTACTTAAAAGTTTTCACTCGATCAGGGCGCCTGGGTGGCTCAGTCAATTAGGCATCTGCCTTTGTCTCAGGTTGTGATCCTGGGGTCCTGGGATCGACCCATGCATCTGTCTCCCTGCTCAGGGACAAGGGAAGTGCTTCATTACGGAGAGTCCTCTCTCTTCATGAGAAATAGCAACTCAAGAGCTGTACAAAATCAGCATCTGACATAAGACTTGGTATACAGTTGGCATTTAATCATTGCACATTAATATTAATAACTGTATAAATGTATCACGGTCAACATAACAGCTGAAGCCAATAGTCAAAGGCAGAAAAGATTAATTTAAAAATAGTTTGACCGGACTGCCCAGCTGACTTAAGTCAGAAGAGCCAGTGACTCTTGATCTTGGGGTTTGAGTCTGGAGCCCCACATTGGGCAGAGAGATTACTGAAATAAATCAACTGCCAATAAATAAATAAAATAAAAAATAAAAAATAGATCAGTCAAGTTCAGTTTTCCTCTTCCTTTTAACCTCCAGAGCTATGCACATAGTAAGTGCCCTTAAATAAGTATTTTGAATACTTTCTTATTTGAATATGAATCTATTTTTTTTAAAGATTTTATTTATTTATTTGTCAGAGGGATAGAGAGAGTACAGACAGGCAGAGAGGCAGGCAGAGGCAGAGGGAGAAGCAGGCTCCCCACGGAGCAGGGAGCCCGATATGTGGGACTCAATCCCAGGACGCTGGGATCATGACCTGAGCCGAAGGCAGCCGCCCAACTGACTGAGCCACCCAGGCATCCCTGAATATGAATCTATTTCTTGTTTGAATACTTCTTTTGAGTACTTTCAAAATTAAAACAAAATCAAAAACAAAAACAAAAACCAGCTTCTCTGTGGCCTTCCTGGTAGACGTCGTTTGGATGTCAAATCGGAATTTGCAGGATCTCCCGTGGGGGACGGTATCATGGAATATTTGGAGTTGGAAGCATCACGGAGGAGCCTGTGGATGTCGGACCTTAAGTCTTCCTTAAGAGTCCTTGTTCTCGGGACGCCTGGGTGGCTCAGTTGGTTAAGCGGCTGCCTTCAGCTCAGGTCACGATCCCAGCGGCATCGAGTCCCACATCAGGCTCCTTGCTCGGCAGGGAACCTGCTTCTCCCTCTGCCTCTGCCTGCCACTCTGTCTGCCCGTGCTCGCTTGCTCTCTCCCCCCTCTTTCTGACAAATGAATAAATAAAATTAAAAATTAAAAAAAAAAAAAAGAGTCCTTGTTCTCACTTATCACTGTCATACCCAGTTAAAGCCCATCTACAACATAGATCATTCTAAGGAAAAGAAAAAGTTTGGAGGGGGGCGGCTTCGATTCAAGCTTTGGCCCCTGGAGGAACGCTGTCGTGGACATCAGAGTGGGCTGATGCCCGCAGCCAAAGCCACGCTGCTGAGGACCAGCGGGGCCCTCATCGCGCACCGTCTTCTGCAGCGAGGCTACAACCCAAGGGAAGTGAACGCACTGTGTGGTCGCCAGTGGCTGCGGAAGACAGGGTCACACCCCCAGCTGCTTCCAGCTCACAGCGCTCTCCTACTAAGATTCACTCCTTAGGGGCGGGCTCCTGTTCAGCCAGCCAGGTTCACAGCCACTAAATAAACCTGTCCTCAGATTTAGCCCCGGAACAAATATATGCTGTGTGTCACAAGGAGGGCACGGACACAGAGCAGACACGAGCAATCCCTCACTCTGCTGGAAAAGGAGCCCCTTGGTGTGTGCCTTTCACAGAGAGAGACCATCGACTAGGTGAAAAAGAGAGTTCCACCCAACGTGGACTTTGACCCCACATTCATAGGTTTGGACCTTTGAACTGGTCTGCTGCAGGAAAGATGATGCTTTCCTGCAGGTTTAACCTTGAACTCGGACTCCAGCCCCGCTCTCGGGGCTGTCTTTCTTAGACAGATGCTGGCCTTCAGCTTGGTCCCCGTTAGCTGGTTATCAGCTGACTCTACCAGAAATGATCTCACGTGGCTAAAAGCCGAAATGCAGACCGGCAAGTGAATCCATGCAAATTGTGCACGTTGCTCTGCAGCGTGAGTTGTAGGTGGGGTGTTATCAGTCACAAACAGACCAGAATCCAAAATGAATTTAGCAGGGGAGCAGAGCCCTCCACAGTTAGGAAGCACAGAATTCTCAAATAACCATACTTAAAAGAACTTACATGAAAAGGATTTTTAAGGACTACAAAATCATGCAAATTAGGACATAAAGTATTTTCGCAGGACTGATACTGGGTTCCCCCAAGTTGGAACGACATTGCTACGAGTTCTGAAAACCCTGACTGCAGGCACATACTTCCCAGCAGTGACAAACATCTCATCCCGGCACTTCGAGAAGAGCACCGTGGTGGCATTGCCCACGTTGAGGCCGGCCGCGGGACTGCCGCAGATGGCTTCTCTCTTCGCTATGCTCCACACGACCACACTGCCAAAACAAGAGGGACCGAAAAAGTCAGGGGGAGACAGGCTCTCAAGAGAAGAAACAAGTTTTTTTTTTAGTGGCTCTAGAATCAAAGGAAGAAAAGGAATGAAAGAATTACATGGAACCCCAGACGTCCCCTGCGTCACGCTGGATATTGGAAGACAAGCAGGTGACACTTCAAAGGCTTTGCCAGAAAATGATAAGGAGGCTGGAAATCCAGGGACCCCATCAATGAAGCCATAAAGACATTTTCAGAGAGGCAAGGCGTAAAAATTTACCACCCATTTCTCTCGTGTAAAAAGTTTTCCTTGGAGAAGTATTCCAGAAAAAAACAGCGCAACAAAGAGGATGACATCAGGCAGTGCTCCCAAATGTGACCGTGTACCAGAGTCACATGGTGAGCTTGGCCAGAGGCTGCTGGGACTCACCCCCAGAGCTTGGGTCAGCGGGCTGGGGGATGGGACTGAGATTTCACTTTTCTAAAAAGGTCCCCAGTGACGCTGGTGCTGCTGGTCCGCGGACCCTGATTGGAGAAGTACTGCTTTGGGTTCCATTTCCTTTCTTCTGGTGCAATCACACAACTTAGCCTTAAATTGAACGTGTTCAGACAATAATATAAATGCTGGGGGAACATCCGAATCAAAATGTTAAAGAAAAAGGAATGCGGATGTTACAAACTTTGGTAAAACATGCCCGGCTACGCTTCGCAAGTTTCCTCCATGTAGAAGGGATTATCACAGGGCGTCTAAAATCCAGGTGGAACCAAGATGGGTAGGAATGGGGAGGTAGGAGGTAACATAAGAGCCATATTTTTTTTTCTTAGTAGGAAATTGATAGATACTATGGGAAGTGGAAAACTTGAGAGGCATATACCCCTCCCCCTCAAAAAACACTCTTAAAACCAAGTCCCTCATGCCCAAGAGAAATGACATACGTCTACACCAAATTTTGCACATGAAGTTCATTACCGCATTATGAACAATAGCTTCCAGGTAGGAAAGACCCAGAGCCATCAACTGATGGAGAAGATGTGGTGTCGCCATACAGTGGAGTATTACTGGACAGATGAGCCTTGAAAACACTATGCTTAATTAAAAAAATCAGTTGCAAAGGCCACCTATTGTATTATCCCACTTATGGGAGCCAGTCAGTGCAGGCGAATGTAAGGAGATGGAAAGTAGATGAGCGGTTGCCTGGGATTGGGAGGGTAATGGCAGAGCAGGAACAGGGAATGACTGCTAATGGGCGGAAAGTCTCTTTTTGGAGGGTTAAAATGTTCTACAATTGTTTGTGGTGGTGGTTATACAACATGCCATGTAAAAAATATCTTTGGGGAAATATTTCAGCAAAAAAAAGGAAGAGAGGGAGGGAGGGAGAGAGGGAGGGAGAAAGGAAGGAAGGAAGGAAGGAATCCACTCAGATAACTAGTATACCAAAACATATACAGCCATATACTTTACATGGGTAGATTTTATGGTATGTGAAATATATCTCAATGAAGGTGTAAAAAAATTATCCCAGTGCTCCTGGAGAGAACTCTTCATGGTGGAGGGGATATGAATTCTGAATTCTTGGGCATAGCTGGACAACATCCTTCCTTTATAAACCACGGACATGGATGGGGCACCTGGGTGGCTCAGTGGGTCAAGCATCTGCCTTTGGCTCAGGTCATGATCTCAGGGTCCTGGGATCGAGTCCCATATCAGGCTCCTTGCTCAGCGGGGAGCCAGCTTCTCCCTCCCCCTCAGCCTGTTGCTCTGCCTAGTTGTGCTCTCTATCTCTCTGTCAAATTAAAAAAAAAAAAAAAAAAAAAAAAAAAAGTAAATTTCCTTTGTACTAGACCCAACAAGCTCGAACCAGAAACTATCTGCAAAAGTGTGCCGAAGTATAAAATCCAACACAAACCTCAGACGTTCTTGTTTTCTTCTACTTTAGCATTGACATGAGAATACGTACTGCATTGATGGTTCTTTCTAACACAATGATTTTACATTTTTCTCCCCTAATTTCATGCGTCTGTATTCTCTGCCTCTTGAGTTCCTCAGTGGGGGCAAAGATCGTGTCTCGGGCGAGGCAGGTTAAAAATGCCACCACCTCTGGGGTCACACTGCCTGGGTGGTTCTCCCCGCTCTGCTACTTACCAGTTGGTAACTTTCCTCGCCTGTCACATGGCCCCAGGAGCTCCCACTTTGAGTTAAGGTGATAACACTAAGGTGTTCACGCCGCCCCCAAATCAACTGTTGTCATTGATGATAATGATGTCATCTTTCTTTTACAGCAAAAGTGCCCAACTTCAGCTGCATGTTGGAATCATCTGGGAAGCATTGAGGCTGCCTAAAGCCCAGGCCAATCAAATCCAGCTCCCTGGAGGTGGAGTTAGGTATCCGGGATTTCTGAAACTCCCCATGGGATGCCTGGGTGGCCCAGTCTGTCAAGCAGCTGCCTTTGGCTCTGGTCATGATCTCAGGGTTGTGGGATTGATTCCCCACATCGGGCTCCCAGCTCAGCGGGGAGTCTGCTTCTCCATCCCCCTCTGCTTGTGCCCTCTCTCTGTCTCTCTCTCGAATAAATTAAAACAATAAAGCTCCCCAGTGGTTTGTGATGAGCATCTCAGGTTGAGAACTCTGGCCCTGTGGTATTATTTCCCCATAGGCTTTGCACAGGACACACAGCTGAACAGGGACAGGCCAACAGAGAATGTCCATGGGGAGAGGGCGCAGAACATACCTAGAGATTAATGTGAATTCATTACCTTCCGTCATCGGGGCCTCCAAGGGACACCAAGTACAAATCATTTGGTGAAAAGGCCAGCGCTTCAATTTTGCCCTTGTGAAGTGACAGCCGGGCAATCAGCTCCCTTTTCTTATAATCCCACAGAATGATATCTGCCTGGGGGCAAGAAGACACAGTCAGATCACAGCCCGGCTTCCAAAGGCTCTGAGGGGAGAGCTCCCCGTCTGGGCGAGAAATAATCAGTAATTGCACTTTTTCTGGAAATTAGATCATGTCTTAACAAACACAACGGTGAGAAACCGGCAACAGTTTTAAAGGAAGCAGGGACTAAAAAAATAAGAATAAAAATGAATTAAGCAGGGACTTTTCAGTTCCTGAGCATTACTAGTCTGCAAGCGGCCAGGTCCGGTGTGGACACCAAACTACTTTATCCTCAGGCCTAGGGAATGAAAACAAGATCAAAGAGGAAGCCAATGGGAGAAGAGGGAGAGGAAGGATGTGGGCCAGCACAGAGCCGAGCTGGAGAGGGGGGCCGGGTTTCCGGGGGGGGGCACCTCGCTATCCATTGCCAGGGAGCTGTCTTTCACACATTCACCTTGAAGCCCATGAACGTGACCTGTCCGGAGGCTATGTAAACTCCGCTCTTGGAGATGGTCACACAGGAGATGTTGTTGCTATGACCGTGCAGGAAATTCTGTTCCTGGGTGTTAATCGCCTGAATCAGGATCGTGCAGCCCAGAGGGTAAATGAGATGCTCTTGGTCAGGATGGCATTTCAGGCCCGTGGGCACGTGTCCTGAAAGGGAGAGGTTAAAGAAGAGTAGTCATTAAAAAATAAATAAGTAAAAATAAAAATAGTAGTAATTAGGGGCGCCTGGCTGGCTCCATCGGTAGAGCAGCTGACTCTTGATCTCTGGGTTGTGAATTCAAGCCCCGGGGTTTGACATGGAGCTTACTTAAAACAAAGCAGTTAGGGGGCGCCTGGGGGAGCTCAGTGGGTGAAGTGTTTGCCTTTGGCTCAGGTCTTGATCTCAGGGTCTTGGGATCAAGCCCCCTGTTGGGCTCCCTGCTCAGTGGAAAGTCTGCTTCCCTCTCCCTCTGCTGCTCCCCCTGCTTGTGCTCTCTCCCCCTCTCTGTCAAAGAAGTAAATAAAATCTTTTAAAAAAATAGTAATAATTTGGTAAGGTGGCCAGTTTTTAAAAAACTGAATGCAAAAGAGAACGCTTTTGGAATAAACCTGATTTCAACTAAATTAAGTGTGTTTTGTGTGTGTGCATGTGGGGGGGGGGCGGTAACGTATGTAATTTTATTCCACTGACAAGGTCAGCCTAGTATACCACTTCTCATACCCTAACGTATATAAAATCGCCAGGGGATCTGGTGAAAATGCAGATTCAGATCTGAGGTCTGGAGAGGGGCTGACATTCTGCATTTCTCACAAGCTCTCAGAGATCCTGTCGCAGGTCCAACAATGTCACTGTTGGAGAGCGAGGCCCCAGGGCCAAGTGTGTAATGCTGAGAAGCAGATTTCCTGAGTGCCTGTCTCCCCAAGTGCAGAGGCATGAGGAATGTGAAGTCACTGCAGAAGTTGGATAAAAATAATTTGGTTCTAAGTCACCACCAGGCACTCTAAGGAAGCCAGGCCTTCTCAGTGTGAGACCCCATCCCCCAATCCCCCATCCTCTAGGTATTTGCCAAGAACCATCTCAAGAATTGCAAACCTTTGCTAAATGTTTTAATATGAAATAGACAGAAGTCCTTCCTTATCACTCAACATGGGTCAGAATTCCTGGGGTTGTGTTTGATAGTATTTTACAGTATAAACTGTAAAGTCAGTTTGATCAGTTAAAAATCACTTCAAGTGGAATAGTATTCCAGGTGTAGATTAAGGAAAAACAATTTTTATAATAACACATTTGATCTCCTTTCTAAAAGCAGGATGTGTTTTTCCAAAGTCTCCCTTCAGGGTTTCCAGTGGCATTTTCCATTTTTTTTCAAATTTTTCCAGTGGCATTTTCAATTTTTTCAACTTCAATTTTTCCTCATAAAGATCTCACACATTTCTTGGTATGTTTATTCCTGGGTATTTTAAAATTGTTCTATGGCTATTTCCTACTCCATCAAAAGAGTCATAAATATTTATTAATATCATCTTCTGGTCTTTTAGTGAATTCATCTCTTACATTTAACTCCCTCTAGAATTTATTTTGGTCCATAATGTGATTCCGGGAGCTAAGTAGATTATTATTATTATTTTTTTTTTTGCTCAAATTGCCAAATATATTTATTGAATAAATGATTTCTCTTGCTTTAATTGAGGTCATTCCTTTTTCATGCAGTAGGTTCTCAAAAGACTAAGGTTTGTGTCTTTGGGAGTGATTTACTCATTATATGTATAGTTACTCAGTTGTAGTTACCTTATAAGCAATCATATGGCTATCCATATGGGAAAATGTAAAATTAGATTCAACTTCACACCAACCACAAACAGTACATCTCGAATAGATCAAGGACCCAACTGTGACAAACGAGACTTAACGTGTACACAAGTTGTAGGAAATGACCTCTTCGACAGGTCACAAAAACAGCAAATGCTAACAGAAAAGGCCAATACATTCGTCCAGTTATGTTAAAAATTTAAAGTTTTTAGTGACACTTGACAAGATGAAAAGAAAAACGGAAACCAGTTGAAGATATTTGCAATGGCCGAGACAGACAAGCATCCTACCCAGAATATGCAAAGAGCTACTGCAAAGAAATAAGAAAGACACAAAGGGCTTTAACAGAAGGATGAGCCAAAGATTTGGAACAGGCAACTAATGAGCAGGGAAAGTCAAAAGCCAATAAACATATGAAAAGGCAGGCAACTCTGCCGGTAATCAAGGAAATGCAAATTACATCTCAAATGAGATACCATTTCGTCTCCATCAAAATGGCTACAATTAAAAAGGCTGATAATATGGGGCACCTGGGTGGCTCAGCTGGTGGTGAAGCAGCTGCCTTGTGAGGTCCTGATCCTGGGGTCCTAGGATGGAGCCCCACATCGAGCCCTGCATCAGGATCCCTGCTTCTCCCTCTCCCTCTGCTTGCAGGACCCTGCTTATGCTCTCTCTCTGTCAAATAAGCAAATAAAATCTTTAAAGAAAAAAAAAAAGCAGGCTTCAGAATGTGTCCAGGATGATATTTCTATAAAATATAGAAATATGCAACTTTGTGCTATAAATTATTTATATATAGCATATTTAATATTTTACATGTACAGTAAAATGTAAAAACATAGCTAGAAAGAGTACACATTACCTTAGGAAAGTGGTTGTCTCCAAAGAGGGAGAAAGGATACGATAGTGTGTCAGGAGAAAGGACATAAAATGTGAATTTTTTTTCTTAAAAATATTAACTCAAATAAGAAAAAGTGTCAAAATTTGCTAATTCTGCATGCAATACTCTGTATTCATTGTGGCATCCTAAATTTCTGTTCAACTATTTTATGATAAAACTAAAAGAGCCCTACACTATCCCCTGCATACCATTGTTAACACACAGATGTGTATTTCTCCAGATTTATTTCTTTGCATTTGATAATTAGGGCTCCTGGTTGCTAGCAAGAAAGGTCGTTTCTGGCAGAACTTAAAGGGAAAAATAATTTCTTGGAAGGAAAAAGCTCACAGAACCGGTAGGAAGTATGGGAAATCAGACTTGAAAAAGAGACAGGACCAGTAGTTACGCCAGATCAAGTGACATGAACTAAGGAATTCTCATTCCCACCGGGCTCCATTCTTATGCCCCAGTCCTGAAGAGGGGAAGCTCTGGGTGGGCACTTCTGGCCCTGCTGAGCAATGATGTCACCTTTCTCTGAACTGGCTGCCAAGAAGTTAGGAGAGGAAGCCTCCGCCCCTTTAAGACCTGATCAAAGGCAGCAGATACCCCTCTTTGCCTATCTTGGGATTCTCCTCAAATAAAAAGATATTTGGATGTTGAGTAGCCAAAATCACACATGTCCCCTAGAATTATCACATTTCCTTCTTTTCTCCATATATACTCATGTCCACCGCTCCCCACCTCTCTCTCTCTCTCTCTCTCTCACACACACACACAGAGACTTTACTTAAACCGTAATACACTCATACCACATGTACTATTGGGCAAGTTGCGTTTTATAGCTAACATACCTTTCACATCTTTCCTTGTTCTTCCCCTATAGATCTATCTCATTTTTCTTAAGGGTTATGTAGTATTTTGTACAAAAGGACTGTAATTTAAAAAATAATTTACTGGGGTGAAATTCACATAAAATAAACCATTTTGAAGCGGGGGACAATCCAGGGGCAATTAGTACATACCCACTGTCAAAGGACCACCACCTCTATCTAGTTCCAAAACACTGCTGGACTGCATTTTTTTTAAAAGATTTTATTTATTTATTTGACAGACAGAGATCACAAGTAGGCAGAGAGGCAGGCAGAGAGAAAGAGGGGGAAGCAGGCTCCCTGCTGAGCAGAGAGCCCGATGCGGGGCTCGATCCCAGCACCCTGGGATCATGACCTGAGCCAAAGGCAGAGGCTTAACCCACTGAGACACCCAGGCGCCCTGCAATTGTTTTTAAACCAATTTCTTACCAATGGACATGTGGGTTTCCTCCAGTATATAGGCAATGATACAGAGTACCACAGTGAATCCCACAGTACATAGTTCTTTTGGAAACTTTTTTTTTTTAGAAGATTCTTATTTATTTATTTGTCAGAGAGAGATCAGAAGCATGGAGAGAGGCAGGCAGAACAGGCAGAGCAGGCAGAGGCAGAGGGAGAAGCAGACTATCTGCTGAGCAAGGAGCCCATGTGGGACTCGATCCCAGGACCCCGGAATCATGACCCGATCCTAAGGCAGACGCTCAACCAGCTGAGCCACCGAGGCATCCCTCTTTTGGAAACTTGAGTAAGTGGCTCAAGTTTTAGAAGTCCCAAGATTATTCCCATTAGAAATCATAATGGGTACTACAAAAACTCTTTCAAAAAGGTTGTAAAATTTATGCTTCTGGCAGTAGTAATTGAGAGCCATTTGTTATTCTTATCCTACTGGTACCCCTATTTGTAGCTTTGCCCGTCTGAGAAAAAAAGAGTCAAGGTTTTAATAGCAGGGGTTTTTTGTTTGTTTTGTTTTATTTTAACTTTTTAAAAACTATTTTTTAAAAGATTTTATTTATTTGACAGAGATCACAAGTAGGCAGAGAGGCCGGCAGAGAGAGAGGAGGAAGCAGGCTCCCCACTGAGCAGAGAGCCCGATGTGGGGCTCCATTCCAGGACCCTGGGATCGTGATCCGAGCCAGAGGCAGAGGCTGTAACCCACTGAGCCACCCAGGCGCCCCTTGTTTAAACATTTTGAGCTAGTAGCCATTTATATTTCTTTACCTCTTATTCATTTCAGGGGTCAGCAAATATTTTCTACAAAGGGCCAAACAGTAGGCATCATGGACCACAGTTACTCAAGTATGCTACCGTAGTGTAAAAGCAGCCATAGACAACATATCAACAAATGTGCATGGCTGGATTCTAGTAAAACTTTAAAATCAGAGCATGGGGCGCCTAGGTGGCTCAGTGGGTTAAGCCTTTGCCTTTGGCCCAGGTCATGATCTCAGGGTCTTGGGATCAAGCCCAGTATCAGTGAGCCTGCTTCCCCCTCTCTCTCTGCCTGCCTCTCTGCCTACTTGTGATCTCTCTCCCTCTGTCAAATAAGTAATTAAAATCTTAAAAAAAATAAATAAAATCCGAGCCAACAGTCTATAGATTGTAGACCCTTGATCTGTTGTTCTATTGTGGCTGTTTTTAGTTTAGAAACTCTTCGTGTGATAGGATAAACATGGCCTTATCTACTCTAGTCAATTGATAAATGTGGCTATTCTTGTGCCAACACCAAATTCTTAATAACTGTAGCTTTATAAAATGTTTTCATAAGCCGTACAACTATGTTTGGTTTGCTTAAATAATAAATTCCCTTCAAAATACAATAACTACAATAGTCAAGCACCATTACACATTTACACTCTCAAGGTGAAATTCATAAACTGTAATGTAACTCTGCAAGGACATCTAGCATGAAAATGAGAAAAGGGGCTTTGCATTGGCTTCTAATTTGTTTCCATGCGAAAGCTAACCTCTGTCATGGCCACGAGAAGCAATGGAATATAAGGGACCATGTATTTATTCTTAGAGCTCGACAAAACAGCATGAACTCGGTCGCAGAGCTCTGTTTTGGAAGCTCTGCACTGGTCACTGGGGTGACCCCCTGCACTCAGAGGTCACTCACTCTCTTTACCAATGACCTTGTCACCAGCTACAAAGATGGCCGACTTCTCAGATGCACTAAGCTGCCCACTTTCTATCAGAAACTATTAAACCAAAATGAAGAGTCAAGAGCCAAGTCCCAGAATGTGCCTAAAAACTTTAATCTTTGATGGTTCTGCGTCTGCATTATCATAATTTTAAAACTTCCAGGCAACACAACGCACTTTAAAAAAAGGTTTACTTTTTCTAAATCGTAACGCATTGCTTGTTTCCATCCTTCACACCCAACATCAAAGAGCACCTCCCCCCACCACCAACCCCTTAAATTTCAAAATAACAGGCAGTCCTAAATAAGATGTGAGCTGAACCAGCAGATCTCCCCTGATCGGAGCATCTCTCCCCTCCAGCTCCCCCTGGCGTCCTCTCCGCCTTTCATCCGGGTCTGAAATCCTCACCATTAAGAATTCTTGGGTTAGGGGACAAGACCATCCCCTAAAGCAGCTGCTCACACCCACTTTCAGTCCCCAGCCCGTTCTCATTAGCACATCAGCTGGGGTTCTAGGAGTTTCTTGGTCCCAGGGGCCGAGGGGCGGGCAGCTCTGGGGGCTGCGCGAGGGCTTAGGGCCAAGGTGGAGCTGACCATGGGGAGAAGGGTTACGGCCACCCTACTTATCCTCGGTCCCGGAGAGGAGGCCCTTGTCCTTTTTAGGTGCTGCGAAGCCATCCTAGTCCCTGAGACTTGGAGCGAGGAAGGGACTCCCCAGGGCACTGGGGCAGGAGAGAGCTTGGCCCTGGCCAGTGTCCCGCGCTGCCTTCCAGGCGCACCCGGGGTCCCACACCGGTGTCCCCGTTCGCACTACTCGTCCTCGGGGCTCGCAACCCGCCCAGCCCAGACACCCTCGAGGCCTCACCGTTGAAGCCAATCACGGCCTCAAGCTCCAGCTCGGCCACCTCGGCTTTGAGCGAAGTTTGGTTCTCCATCCCCAGGAGCCTGGGCTCTCCCCGCTCTCAGCTTCCGGCGGCGTAGCGTCTGCCGGTCGGTATGGTAACGGACTGCGCATGCGCACCAGGCCCGCGCCCGCGCGCGCTCCGGGCTGTAGTGCCCCGAGCTGTAGCGCCGCGAGCTCGCGCTGCAAAAGGAGGTGGGGCTTTACCCCCCTCCTCTTTCCTTTAGGAAATTTAGGGGCGCTGAGTGCACGCTTTCCCTCCACGGAAAGCATCTGTGACTTTTTTTCGCAACTATAGAATTAAGCACCGATATAATGAAAAATAATATATAATGGCCACTTCTTTGGGTCCCTTGTTGGAAGGAGGGTTGAAAAGAATTTTTAAGCTTTACTGAGCTATCACTTTACATATAAAGTTCACTCTAAGTGAGTTTTAGTAAATTTACACAGTCGGGCCGCTATGCCCCCAGTCCAGGTTTTTTTTTTTTTTTTTTGAAGCGGGATGAAAATTCAGGTAACTGCTGCAAGCCTTGAGATGCGCCCACCTTCCCGGGAAAATGCTCAGATTTTTGCCCAACGGTTTAATTTTGATTGGGCCGGGCTGTTCGCGTCCCTCAGGGGGAACCGATTAGATTAGATTGCTCCAACCTGACGTTCCCCGGGGGCCGCTTCGCTTTCGTGATCATCCTTTCCAACCCCAGGTGTACGCTCCCCGGGCATACGCCAGGTTCCGGTCGCGCCCGGGTCGAACCGCGGGATATGAGCCGCTCGGGCCGCCGTAGTCAGCTGCCGCGAGCAGGAAGTGTCCGACGGCGGCGGCGGGCGGAGACTGCACGATGGCCCCGGACCCCTGGTGAGCCCTGGGTGAGGGCGGCCGCGCGGAGGGTCCGCGGGGGAGGCCGGGCTTCCGGGGAGCGGACGGTAGCCAGACTTTGGGGCTGGGGGAGCCCCTCAGGAGGAGGGGAGGGGCCTTCCCGTGCCTAGGGGGACCGCGCCGCGCGTCACGCCAACCTCGGTGCTCGCGGGGGTGGCCCGGGAGGGGAACCGGGTGGATACCGGGGAGGTGGGGGCGAGTACCGAATCCCGGACACATGCCTTTAGTCCTTCTGGGCTGCATCTGGCCGCGGGGACTTCCCGCCCGTCCTGCTGCGGAGCTGGCTGGTGCAAGCTTCCTTGGACTGCGGGGAGAGTGAAGTCCGAGTCACCTTTTTGTGGAACGCCGGTGCATCGGGTGACCTCCCCCCCCCGCCCCCTTTCCTCCGGGACTGAGAAAACCGAGGTTCAGAATCCACGGTCACCCGCCGGTTAGTAACCAGTTGGCACTAGGACCTAGATCTTGTGGGCCCTTCAAAAAACTTAGAGGAATCGGGGAGGGAAATTACGCATTTGTTTGTAAGGCGGCTAACCCTTCCCTGAGTCAGTATCGGGAAGGCTGTTTCTGCCGCAGCATCTCTGCAGCTAAAAAAAAAAAAAAAAAAAAGCGCTGGGAAGGGTTGTTCCTTCAACAATTACGTCCCATGGACTGAATGATGAAAAGACGCAAGTTCTGATCCTAAGGAACATCTTGCTACCCGCACGTCGGACTGGAGTTTTTTGGTTTAATGATTAAAAGCATATCCTAGCTCTGGAAAGTTCTTGTTAATATTTCTGGTATAATTTATAATTAAGTTGTAGGCACTGTGACTACTAGACTAGGTTGCAGGATCAAAGCATTTCTTTGGATCTGGGTCACCTGCGCCAAATGGCTCACTTGATTTAACGGTATTTTTTTTCCACCTAATTTTAACACCTGTACACTCTGATAGAAAATTTAGAAAATACCATTTCTAGAGAAAAAGAACTCCACATCTTCAGCTCTGTCATTTGGAGTAATAGCTGGTACTGATTTTTAAAAGGAAAGCGAATATACTATGCATATATATTATATATCATGTACAAGTATCTCCAGCTTCTTGAGACTTTACATTGTGCTACTTTGGTTTTATGAAAAACTTACCTTAGTACTTCTTTTCGCTAACCAAAAGAAATCAGAAGAGGGTTTTTGCTTTTATGAAAAAAGAGGGGAAAGCAAAGCTAGCATTCAGTGTTTCTTTTGTAGCAAAAGGTCATAGAGACATTGCACTCCCCAGGTCAACGAGAGTGACCCCCCCACCCCAAGCTCCTTCCTGGAAACTACATTCAGCATCTCAGCATCCAGCTCTCATAGCTTTGAAATGTGTCTGTGAGCATCTGGGCTTTATCTTGGTTTATTTTGTGTATCCCTTAGCAAGATGTGCCCTAAGGTATCAGAAAAGCCCCAGAGAGGTTATTTTTGGGGGTTTAGGAAAGCTCAAAAAATGTTTCCATATATATTTATGGTAATTGGCCCCTTTGCTTTACACCATTTCGACTTAGGAAAGGTTTTGTTGGAAGACTATTTTTGGATAGTGAGGGATACCTGCGTGTTTCACAAAGCACATTTCTCCGTGTCATTAAATTTTTACAGAAAGCATGTTTTTTTTCGTGGTGCGTAATGGTGCACTGTATGAATAACCATAATTCATTTAATTATTTCCCTCTTTGTACCTCTTTGTAATGTTAGAGTTTGTTTTGTTTAGCTATTACAAAGACTCCCCTTTGTTCCATTCCTTATTTCCTCCACTTGCTTCCTAGAAGTGGAACTATTGGATAGAAGGATAAGAACATTTTTAAGGCCCTTGATAGGTATTGCTAAATTCCCCTCCACCTCCTGGGAGCTAAGCCCCTCACTATACATAAGGTAGGAAGTAAAGCTCGGAGGTGGCTGTCCATGTAGATTGCTGGAAGCCATCACTGGACCCCAGGCTTCATCTCCAGTTTATGCTGAGAGCACATCACGTTCTCTCTTGCTCTCAAGTAGTTTGACCCAGCGGCTTTCTCCCCTGACTGCTAACGGTGAAACAGTGAGGGAACTCTGTTGGGTTAGCATCGGCTACCTTGCAAAGTGGATTGCTGGTCAGGAGGGCCGAAGGGAGTACAGAACGGGACTTTGACAAAACCTATAAAAACAGACTTGACTACATACAGCCTTGCCTTCCTGCTCTTGAAGAATCATAGGTCAATGATGCTTTACTCCCGAGTGATATCCTAAGGTTGAACATAATAATAAAAAAAGTGTAATATAGCAGTGACAGCTTTAATGGAGTATCAGAGCAAGGGGCAAGCTCACTTTTTAATGGAAGGAGCAAGGGATGACTGCCTCTGAAGTGGTTCTTTGCTGAAGCTAATTAACGTTACTGCCGGGGCAACATATTTGTTGATGATACATCATTTCTGGAAAAATTACAGTTTAATAGACCTTACCAGTTTTGTATTCTGGTTGGGCCTTTCTTGGGTCCCTTCTAAAAATTGTTATGGAAGGTAAAATACATACAAAATGGGTTAGTATCATCCATACCATGACCCTGTGTAATGTATAATATAACCCCTTTATACTCATCCCCGGATTCCTGTAATTACCAGTATTCCCCCATTCTTCTATCATTTCTTCCCTCCACATCTTTCTCCCCCTCCCCCAAGATTTTTTTTCCCTGAGTAAATCTCATACATATGTGAATTTAACTGTGCATTCAGTGTTTTTGTGGCAGAACAGTTTAGTCCATGGTCTGGAAACTTCTCTTTGCTCCTCTTTGTCTGCCTTTTGGCATCACCATCCTCTGAGTCACCCAGGCCTGGAAACTCCAATCATCCCCTTTCTCTTCACTCCTCCTATCAGATTATTAAGTCTTTGGCTTTTCTCTTAAATTTTATATGATTTGTTCATTTGTTCATCCTTTTAGCCCTGTGCCTCGCAGGTAGTAGATACTGGTGACCCGTTCTAGATTTGGAAAGCTGGAAAAGTCTTCCCATCTCCTGCCCACACCTCTCTCGTGCCTAGCCATTTGTGTAACCGAGCTCAGTTTCCTGAACTAGTACCTTAGGCACTTGTGTGCTTGATACCGTGATGAGGCTGCCCGTGAGCTCTAGGTACAGATTGGAAGACCCAGGGGAGCTTTCACAATTCCTTGTGTCCAGGTCAAGCCCCATTCAAGTTCAAGCAGAATGCATGGGGCTGGGGGCCAGGACTTGGCTGTGATGTTGTTATTTGAAGATTCCCCTGGTGATTCCAGCACTAGCAAAGTTTTAGGACCGTTGCTCTCCAAAGCTAACGTGGGAAGGTGAGGAGTGGGAGCGAGACATCTGGGGTTTTGGCCTTCTGCATTTCACAGAACCTCTTCAAGGGCTCACTCGATGTGTAAAAGGGTCCCCTACAGCTCTAAAGCCCTCTTTCAAAAGTCTCACCTGATTACTCTGGTGTTCAGGGCTCTGCAGAAACTAGCTTCCATGCATCTGTGCCCTTTGATGCCGAATCTGCCCACCCAGTTCCGCTCAGCCGAATGCACCAGGCATGTGTCCTTTCGTTTCCTTCCTTTCACCCTTGCTTGCTCCTTGGGCCTTTTGCCAAGTCGAGGATGTGCCCCTCCCTCCTGCTTCAGCCTTGTAGTTCAGCCCATGATGTACCCTCTTGGCCCAGCCTGGTCAAGTCTGAGTGCCCTAGGCCACCAGTTACTCCTCTCACTTCCGGTCTTCATTTGGAAGGAGCTGCTGTATCATGCCTTATTATTGATTTTCATAGGTGTGGTCTGGGGCCACAGAGCCAGACCTAAGCTCCTCTTTTCAGAGAGGACGGTATGGGCGGGAGAAGGGAAGATGTGGCAGAGCTGGAGCCAGGACCAGTTTCCTTACCAGCTTCCCTCTTCTTTTCTTTTTTTTTTTGGTCAGTGGAAGGGGCAGCGAGAGAGAGAGAATGTTAAGCAGGCTCCGTGCGCAGCGCAGAGCCGGACATGGGGCTTGATCTCACGACCTTGAGATCATGACCTGAGCCGAAATCCAGAGACACTTAACCGACTGAGCACCCAGGCACCCCTTCCTCCTATTTTCTTATGTGTTTATCACCTGCTGTTTTTTGTATTCGTGAACATACACACACTTACCCGTGAATATTTGCATGAGGCTGCTTTAGCGTGTAGTGGGGAGTTGCTAAAGATCGTACTTCTTGGCATGTGAAGTTCAGAATGTAACACTTTTCGCCCAGGACCTGTCCCAGATCAAGGACTCGACTGTCCCCCATTGCTGGAATTACTCTAGTAAGATTGCCAAGGGAAGCGATTGGAGATTGTTTTTTCCATCACTGAAAAACATATTTGCCAAGTTCCCTCGGTGTACGAATACCACGTGGGAGTTCAGAGATTTTGAGAAATGGATCGTTTACTTTTTCAAGCAGAAATGGGGACGTTAGGACAAGTAGCAGTTTTCAATATTTGGTGCTGGGACAGTGCTGGGAAATAGGTTGGTTGTACGGAGCAGACCACCTAGTAGGGGAGACACAGTGTGTGCACGCACCTAGCTTTTCTCTGTAAAACAGATAGAAATGTGATTTGGTCACATTTATTTAATATTGCCTCTGCCTCTCTCCCCACGAATATTTTTTTAAAAAATGTTTGACAGTATTTTGTCTCAAAAGGGCAAAATAAGAGACAACTGGGAATTCATTGTGAATTTTCCAAAGCTTCCAATGCTATGAATACAAAATAGAAACTCAGCAAATGCTCTGAGAGAGTTCTCATAAGCTTAGATGTCAGGAGGGTGTGTGTCCCATGTCCCCAGAGCATTTTGTTGTAGGATAAATAGTACTTCCTGTGCCTGTTTTGTAAAGTTCTTCCCCTGCTGGCTCTTTCCTCACCTTGCCTGAAACTCTCTGTTCTCTTATCCTGCTTTATTTTTCTTCTTAGTGCTTGACGTACTACGTGTTTGTTTATCCTATACTTTTCTACCTTCGCTAAGCATCTTGAGCAGGGACCTTGTCCGTTTTGTCACTGCTCTGATCTCCAGGGCCTGCAGCAGTGCTTGGTAAGAGGAGGCGCTCCATAAACCTTTGCCGAATGTTCTGGAAGTGAATGGATTCAGACACATTGCCATGGACAGAATGGTGAGGCGGTTATGAGCAGAGGCTCAGGGCCGGATAGCCTTGGTTTACAGCTGGGGTACCACCTGGGAAAGTCTCTCTACCTCTTTGTGCCTGATTTTCTGCCTTGGAAGGTGGAGATGATTATGGGACCCGTCTCCTGGTATTTTTGTGTGGATTAAGTGAATTATTACGAAAGAAGCATTCATTATAGAGCCCAGCACGTTGTACTTACCGTAATAGCAACACGCGTCCCTATGACTGTCGCTATTACTACCCTCCCCTCCTGTTTGAATCCATGGCTAGAATTAATAAAACTGAAACGCAGATAATGTGGACGTCTTCTTTTAAAGAACCTTAAACCTTCTTCTCCCTTTGCGACTTTGATGCAGGTTCTCCACATACGATTCTACCTGCCAAATTGCACAAGAGATTGCCGAGAAAATCCAACAGCAAAATCAGTATGAAAGAAATGGTGAAAATACAATCAGGGTAAGACCAGGAGAGAATTAGTACTCGAACTTGATTTGTTTGAGCTTGGAGGTCTGAAAACCGTCCTCCTGCTGAGGTTCCGTGTGTGTGCACGCGTGTGTGTGAGTGAGACCGTGAAATTGACATTATAACCAATCAGGTACTCGTTACGACTAAGACTAAATGGAGCATGACACTTGTTTAATATCTCCTACTTCCCCTTAAAAGTATCTGACAATTTCATAGTCTAGTTCAAACCCCAGACAGTAAATCTCCCAAGCTTTGCAGGACAAGGGGTGATGTCTTCACCTCTTGGAAGATCTGTTCTTGCCAAAAGGATAATAGCTTTTTTTTTTTTTTTTTTTTTTTACATTTTACGCGTAAAAGTGTAAATAGCTTACAGGTGCTACAAAAACAGTGGCAGGATTTGACTAGGAAATCTATTTTTTAGACGCTCATGAGTTCATTCTAGCACCTTCGATCCAAGTCCAACACCATGTTTCTTTCTAACCTTCCCCATTCCAAATTCGTATTTTTCTTTTCCAGCAGTCAGAACTTTGGTTACCAAAAACTATGATCTCTTTTTGCCCACTTGGTCTTTTTTATCATTTACAGAAGACAGTTTCAGGATTACTACACAGGTACTGCCACGAACACTACCTTTGAGTTTGTCTTTATTTTTCTTAACTTTTTAAAACTAATATCCCACTAATAATACTGAGGTTATTCTGTTCTAAAGTATTAAAACGGATCCTTTTTTTCCTGTGTTTTATGCTATCCTTTGCATCTGTTTTTATTCATATTTGGGGTACTCTTGAATCTCCATCACTTATGTTCCCCCATCCCCCCACCCATCTGCCCTATGAAAACCACCAGTTTGTTCTCTGCAGTTGAGTCTGTTTCTTGATTTGTCTCTTTTGTTTTCCCTTTGTTCCTTTGTTTTGTTTCTAAGATTCCACCTATGAGTGAAATCATATGGTATTTGTCTCTGACTTATCTCACGTTCTAGCTCCATCCATGTTGCAAATGGCAAGATTTCATTCCTTTTTTATGGCTGAGTAATAGTCCAGTGTATCTGTATCACTTCTTTATCCATTCATCTACCAGCGGACACTTGGGCTGCCTCCACAGCTTGTCTGTTGTAAATAAATCTGCTCTAAACATTGGGGTGCATGTACCCCTTTGAATTCGTGTTTTTGTATTCTTTGGGTAAATACTCAGTAGGGTGATGACTGGATCATTGGACAGTTTTATTTTTAACTTCTTGAGGAGTCTCCATACTGTTTTCCACAGTGACTGCACTGGTTTGCATTCCCAACAACAACGCAAGAGGATTCCTTTTTCTCCTCATCCTTGCCAACTCTTTTGTTTCTTGTGTTGATTTTAGCTGTGCTGACGGGTGTGAGGTGGTACCTTGCAGTTTTGATTTGCATTTCCCTGATGATGAGTCACATTGAGCATCTTTTCACGTGTCTCTTGGCCATCTGGATGTCTTCTTTGGGGAAATGTCTGTTCATGTCCTCTGCTCGTTTTTAATTGGATTATTTGTTTTGGGGGTGTTGAATTGTATCAGTTCTTTATATATTTGGGATACTAATCCCTTATCAGGTATGTCCTTTGTAAATATCTCCTCCCATTCAGTCGTTTGCGTCTTTGTTTTGTTGATTGTTTCCTTTGCTGTGCAGAAGCTTTTTGTTTTGATATTCTCCCAGTGGTTTATTTTTGCTTTTATTTGTTTTGCCATAGGAGACGTATCTAGAAAAGCATTGCGAAAAGCATTGCTACGGACAGTTTGTACTGCCTCTGCTTTCTTCCAGGATTTTTATGGTTTCAGGCCTCATATTTAAGTCTTTAATCCATTTTGAGTTTATTTTTGTGTGTGGTGTAAGAGAGTGGTCCAGTGTCCTTCTTCTGCATTTTGTTGTCCAGTTTTCCTGACACCGTTTGCTGAAGAGACTGTGTTTTTTCCCATTGGGTATTCTTTCCTTCTTTGTCAGAGATTAATTGACCATAAAATTATGGGTTTATTATATATTTAGTACTTATTTTTTTTAAATAAAGATTTTATTTATTTATTTGACAGATCACAAGTAGGCAGAGAGGTAGGTAGAGAGAGGAAGGGAAGCAGGCTCCCCGCTGAGCAGAGAGCCTGATGTAGGCTCGATCTCAGAACCCTGAGATCATGACCTGAGCCGAAGGCAGAGGCTTAACCCACTGAGCCCCCCAGGCGCCCCTGATTTTTAGTACTTCTTATATGTAACCATTTTCATTAAATTTGGTTTATTTTTCCTGTGTTAACTTTTTGCAGAAATAAGCATCTGTGTGTTTGTGTGTGTTCTCATTTTTTTTCCTTTTACACAAAAGATACTCTTGTATATCTTTTTCTTTTCATTTAATACTGTATCGTGGTGATCCCTCCATATTTATTTACTTAGATTTTTGCCGTTCTTCTTTCGGGCTGTATCATACTCTCCTGCGCAGATATGCTGTGGCACATTTAACCTGTCTAAGGATGGGTGTTTGGATTGTTTCTATACTTTTGCTGTTATGTAAAATGCTGCAATAAATACCTTTATGCTTCCCCCCCCCACCTTATATTTGTGGAGGTGTCTTACAAGGGTGAATTCTCAGAACTAGGATGTATGTGATTTTTTTCACCTGTTGCCGAATTCCCCTCCATAGGGGTGCTTACCTTTGGTGCCCTGATCAGCAGAGCACAAGTTTCTGTTTCTTGACAGGCTGGCCAACAAATGGGGTTGTCAGTCTCCCGAGTTGTTGCCAGTGAGATAAGTGAGACATAGTATTTCAGTGTAGTTTCAGATTTGCATTTTTCATTTACTAATCAAGGAAAGTACATTTTCACATGCTTAAACATTATTTATATACATTTTTCTGAGACGTTCTTGTCTTTTGCCCAGTTTTTTTAATTGGCTTGTTGGTCTTTTTAGTCTCTAAGAGTTCCTTATATAATACAAAGATTTAGTTCTTGGTGATAGATTGTAACTTATTTTCTTTATCATTTGTTGTTTGGCTCTGCCCATGGTACCGTCTGCCATGTGAAAGTTTTGGGTTTTTTAAACAGAGTTGGCTAATGATCTTTAAATGCCTCCACATTTTCACTTACAACTTTTGCTCTTCTGGGATGTAAGGGCCTTTATTCCTGTTTTCTTACCATAAACCAATGGTTTCACTTTTTACATTTAGATCTCATTCATTTAGCTGGTGTCGTCCTCTTGGATAGTTTGATTATTTCCAATTATAAATGAGTTTTCAGTGTGGCTAAATCATTGCCCACGTCAGAGTAAGTTTCTTAGTGTAGACTTTCTGGATTTAGGTCGTATGAAATCTTAAGCCTCTTGTACATATAAGTCTGTATCAATTCTGATTATCTTTTACAAATCTTTCTCATTCTGTTAGGTGAAATTATACAATAGATTATTATGCATTTTTAAAATTATTTATGTGGTTGAGCATGTTTTCATTTATTGAATGCTCGTATTTCTTCCTTTGTGACTTACTGGTATATGTCCTTAACCTAACCTGTTATTTCTTTTTTATTTATTTTTTAAAGATTTTATTTATTTGAGAGAGAGAGAGACAGCAAGAGGGGAATACAAGCAGGGGAAGTAGGAGAGGGAGAAGCAGGCTTCCTGCTGAGCAGGGAGCCCAGTGTGGGGCTTGATCCCCTAACCTGTTATTTCTTAATCTCCATGTTCTTTATGTGTATGTTGACTATATTCAAGCTTGATCTGGCATATCTGATACCAGTATTTTTTCTCTTAATTTGGCTTTTGATTTTATAAATGACATTTTTTGGACATGTACTTGTTTTTAAACTGGATTTGAAATTTTCAATATTTTTAAAAAGATTTTATTTATTTATTTGATAGAGACACAGCGAGAGAGGGAACACAAGCAGGGGGAGTGGAAGAGGGAGAAGCAGGCTTCCCACCAAACAGGGAGCCCGATGTGGGGCTTGATCCCAGGAGCCTGGGATCATGACCCGAGCCGAAGGCAGTCGCTTAATGACTGAGCCACCCAGGCACCCCAAAATTTTCAGTATTTTTATTTGTGGTCTTTTCTTTTAGAAAGAGGAGAGATCATGGCGATAAAGGTCTTTCATAGTCAGAGGCTGTATAAATATTTTGTCTGATCACCTAAATAATCTTCAAGCTTTCCTTCAGTTTTTATTTTTAAGCACATATCCTTAAAATATTTGAAGTTTATTTTGGTTATGTTGTGGGCATCTAATTTTACTTTTTTTCCCATTTGCTAAATTATTCCCTACCTTACCCCCTCCAAGATAAGAAATATCCTGTATTTCATTCACTGAATTTTTGCGCGGTTGCACCGTTCCTGGACCTTCTGTTCTGTTGTTCCTATTGTGGTTTTTATAAAGACTCCAGATCTGATTGTCAAAGTCCTCGTCCATCACACATTCCTTTTCTTCCTATATTTCCCTTTAACCATGGTTTAGAATAATTTTGCATAGTTTAAAGTTCTTTTGTACTATGCCTCAATTACTACCTCTTTTTCAATAAAAGAACTCCAGATGGGACTCTGAATAGTTGTGTAGTTTATTTAAAGATTAAATTGGGGGACATTTACATTTTTACAATATTAAGTGTTCCTTTTACTCATTTCTCCATCAATTATTTACTCCACAATCACTATGTTCCAGGCACCGTACTAGATATTTTTGAGATTTTGTTGGCATTGTTAATGATGTTTAAAATTAATAATTAAAAACAAGTCTCCCCACCTATTACTTAAACATAGAAATGCCCTTGATTTTTTAAATTTACAGTTGATTACTGACTTCTTTTCCTGTTTCTAGTAATCTGTCAGTGGCTTCACTTAATTTTCCCAAACAGACTAATCCATTTGGAAATAATGAATTTCCTCTCCTTCCTTCCAGCCCCTGTGTATTTCTTTAACTTGTCTTATTGCATTGGTTGGAACTTCTAGACCAAAGTTGAATAATGTAGTTAAGGCAGTACTGTTCCATTCTTAGTTTTCGTTGTTTCTGTTTTGGTTTTTTTTTTTTTAATATATTTTTTTAAGATTTTATTTATTTATTTATTTAACAGAGAAAGAGAGAGAGAGAGAGAGAGATCACAAGCAGGCAGAGAGAGGCAGGGAGAAGCAGACTCCCTGCTGAGCAGAGAGCCCGATGCGTGGCTCCATCCTAGGACCCTGGGATCATGACCTGAGTTGAAGGCAGAGGCTTTAGCCTACTGAGCCACCCCAGTGCCTCTCTGTTTTGGTTTTAGTTACCCCCTCCCCTATACTGTATTAATCACCAACACTGTCAGCTTTATTATTTGATTTTCTAACATCAGACTGTTCTTCAATTACTAGGATAAATTCTTCTTGGTGGTGATATGCTATCATTTTAACATCATTCTGAATTTGCTTTGCTAATCTTTTTAAAAGACTTTTATATTTTATAATCCTTATGGGAGATTGGCATGTGGTTTCTTTTTTTCTCAAGATCTCTGTCAGTGTCTGTTGCCAGGGTTGTGTTAGCTTAAAATATAAATTAGGCTTTCTGTCTTTTTCTGTGCTTTCGGAAGTTTCAGTTAAATGATGATGATAGAAAACTTTTCCTGATTATTAAAGTAATCATTTTCTTAGAAAAAATTTTTAAAATCCCACTACTTAGGGGTAATGGCCTGTGGCATTTTAAGTATTTAGTTCCTGGATTGATTTTTTTTATCAATATGGATGACATTTCATTTTATGACTTGATTTTTTTTTCTTTGAATAGATTATCATGGCTCTCTTTCTGTGCTAACATTTTGAGATTTCAATCATACTTTTTTAATGGCTACATTCTTTTTCATCTTTTGAATGATTTGAGCTTTAGTTTCGTAGACTTTTCTTAGTTTGGATGTGTGTGTGTATGCACATGCGCGCCCGTGTGTGTGGCGGGGGTGTGTTTTGCTTTTTTTGTTTGTTTGTTTTGCTCTTTATTTCTTGAATGAGGGGAGATCTGCTTTCCTCGGTACTTCCTCATAAACACTGTAGGTGGTTTTCCGTGGTTCCCAGAGGTATTAGAATAGTTAAGGTTAAACTTTTCTTGGCTGCCCAAAACCTTTGAGGGCTGCTTGATGTGTGTAGCCCTCGGCCAGCCTCTGGTGTCCTGCTCTTTTCCTCCTTAGTGTGACCCTGCTAATCTAGGGAGGGAGGCCCCTTCCTTTCCGCTGCAGGTTTGTAATTGCTACTCTGAATGAGGTAGCAAATGAAACCTGTGATCTTGTCTTTTGAAAACATTATCTCTGATTTCACCCACGGCTGACCGGATTTAATTTACATGGGCAACTTTATGTTTCATATTTCTCAGTTCCCGAGAGCCTCTCTCCCCACCCCCGTCCATCCTTCAGGGCAGCACTCAGGGTCACAAACCAAACTTTCCTCAGGGTCTATAGAATGATCGAGAAGATTCACACACTCTCGGAAAAACAGTCACGTGTGGTTAACGTTGTATAAAGACAACACACCGCTGTAAAACTTTTACATGGGTTTGAAATACACCAGTGCGTTTAGACAAGACTGGCTGCAGGGGCAGTGGAACTTGATGGCTTGTCATTTGAAGCAAGGTCGGGGGAACGGGGGGTTTTCGCTGGTGAATGCAACTAGGGAACCCAGGTTCCTGCATGGCTCCAAGGTAGACCAATGGGATCGGAGGGTAGAGGCTCAGAGGACAGAATTCGGACCGTGAGGGCCAAGTGGCAGTTTCCCTATTCAGGTATGGCCCCACTTACTGCCTGGTCACAGTAGAAAGTGGGTACAAGCATCTGCTGGGTGACCGGACCAAAATTCAGATGCCTTACCGCCCTGCAGGTGTCCTTGGGAGGTCAGACATCTCTGCCCACTCACCCTTGAAGGAATGACAGTGTGTTTACTGGATATTTGTAGTAGATCCTACAGGTCCGGACCAGCATACTGAGGACGTGTTCTTTTCTTTCCAGCTTACTGTGACCATCAGAACTTTGTTGCAGAATCTGAAGGACAAGATCTCCCTTTTGAAGGACCTGCTGCTAAGAGCTGTGTCAACACATCAGATGTATCCATGTAAACATTTCCACCTCTTTTCTAGAGTGGGAGGAAACGCAGTTTTATTTTAAGAAAGGAAGGAATCTGGGCCACCCAGATTTTTTCCACAGCTTGAGGAAGACCTGGGTTTCCAAAATATTGCCGATCTTCTCGATTTCTATTTTAAGGGTCTGTTACGTGGTTCACAGGGAATATGCTGGCGAAGCAAGACATGCTGAAGGCGTTCACTTATTTAGGTGTGACTTGGGTGTAACCTCTACGCTGTAGGAAGCGAGTGCTTTCTGCCAGGGCCGTGTTTGCACCGAGCCCCGCGCTGCCCCCTGTCTAGACAGCCCTGGAGATGGTGAGCCTCTGTGCCAACAGGGGAGGGGACCTTCTACCATAACCCCAGCTGTGGCGATGCTGGAGTGGCCAGAGTTATGACTGGTCCGTTTTCTTTTCCGAGAGGCCAATACCAGTAGAAATCGTACATCTTTGGGGATTTTCTCCTGTTTATGTAGGTTATTGAGGTGGGACTCGTTCGCCTTCTTACTCTTGGAGAAGCACAGACGCTTGCCCCTGGTTTGGGAGTTTGGGGGCGGGGGAGGGGCGGGCAGGGAGTCCTGGCCTGAAGCAAGTTATGCCCCATTTCAACCTCCCACCAACACTGTCAAGTGTTGAAACTTTTTTTTTTTTTTTTTAAGAAGTTCATAATCCAGTCAGTTGAGGAAAACACCTGTGACCCATTACCTAAACCAGTCTTTTGCACCTGAGTTTATCTCGGTTTGAAAACTGGCCTCATAGTGCTCCTCTCTCATTGTTTTTTCAAATTACCAGTTCATGCCGAAAAACCAGATTTGAGTATCTCAAGAAATGGTTATTACTGCTTTTCAGTGGGAGAGTGTAGGAATCTAGCTTTTTGGCAAAATAATAGAAAATGTTTGAACCATTATTTTCCCCAAGCGTCACCCCTTTATGCTACCAGGGAGGTTTGTTTAGATTAATTGCATGAGTTTGTAGATACTCATTTACTAACACTAAGGTTTCAGGTAAAAGTTTAATTTCAGTAAACAGTGGGGGGCTTATTTTTAAGACATCTGGAATATTCTAATACATTTAGTTTGTGACTTTACCCTCTCTCTGGTATTATTTATTCCTGTACATCTATCACATATATATGTATACACACACACACACATATTTTAAGATTTTATTTATTTATTTGGGAGAGTGAGAGCAAGCATGTGCATATGTGCAGGGAGAGCTGCAGAGGGCGAGGGAGAAGCAGACTCCCCACTGAGCAGGGAGCCCACCAAGGTGGCAGGATCCCAGAACTCTAAGATCATGATCTGAGCTGAAGGCAGATGCTTAACTGACTGAGCCACCCAGGCGCCCCCTGCACACCTATTATCAAACGGTTTTTTATTTTATCAAAATCAACAAGTCCCAATATGTCGACCTCAGATGGTTTGTAGTCGGCCTGGCTAGTGTCCGCACGTGATATCCAGCTACGCATGCTCATTTTCTTGTTACCTAAAGCACCTATGTTAAATAGTCCTTTCATGATATAGTATTAGCAACTGTGTATTTGCTATCCATCAAGGTTACTGATTATTATGCACCTTATGATATTTATGTGCTAAACTACAGGGCAAAAAAGAAACAAATGAAGCACTCTAACTTTTTTCTGTTAGTAACTTCTGCTCGTTATTAGTTAAGGAGGAGCATGTGGCCATAATAATTGCCTTGACTTTGTTCCGAATGCTTTCAGCCTGACCATCTTTTGAAATCTCATAGACTTTGGTTTTGCGGTCATCTCAGAATTTGCTGAACGAAGCACGAAAAATATATAAAAATATTTTAAAATATAGAACAGAGTTATTAAACACATTATGAAAATATTTAAGGATATTACTGTGGATAATTTAGAATGTTGTAGGATAAAGCAGAAACTCAGCTGGACTGTAACAGCATTCTTTGAAATATTAAGGATTTTTTTCAAACAGTTGGATCTCTTGCTGGAAATGCAACCCGTACTAAAGATGGAATTCCTGTCTCCCACCCCAAGGGGGCGCTCAAGTCTTCTGCGTTTTCAGGGAGACCATTTCTTTTGATAGAATGGAAAGGAGATAGTTTCTGCATTATGAAGGCCTCTTTTTAATTCTCTTTCTGTTCCCCACATCTTCCCTTCCCTTGCCCTTCGTCTTCCCAGCTATTTCCAGATTTAAGCCATATGGGATAGCTACTTCTGTGGGTGGTTCGTTATTTTCTTTACCAAAAAGGTACGGAGCCCAGGTCGATCTTTGCACACCAGCTCGCGGGTAGAGCTGGACCACAAATCCCGCATCGCAGCAGAGGAATGTTTTACACCGAGGAGAGGAATCTGAGGGCTGAAGGAACTTGCCCCAGACCCCATGGCTGGGAAATGGAAGAGCGCGGACGCAGAGTCAGGGCTATCTGGCCCCAAAGCCAGTTGTTTAAAAACCGAATTCTACTTTAGTAGAAATAATACAGTCATCTGTCACCTGGAACGTCTTCGACTAGAATTCCCTAATAATGGGCATGTTGCTCTGATGCCAAGACAAATCCTGTTTATAATGCAAATCCTTGAGACCCTCCTTAATCATCAGGAAGCTTAAACACTGTTCACTGTGGTTTATTAGGTATACTTTATGATGTTGTAATTCTTAGAAAAATTTTTGTCTGTAAATCGCCAACAGAGTGACTGTTTAATCCTTTTTTTTTTTTTTTTTTTTGGAGGCCTAATTAATTTAAGTTAGGTGACTTTTTTAATGGGGATATTTGAATACCACATGTCCTTACTGTGTCGGGTAGTTGAGGGTTTACGGCACTTCACCTAGTAAATTTATGCATTTGTGCAGTTTTCCAAAGAACACTAGGGTTTGCCAGAAAGATAAGTCCTCAGAAAATGCCTTCCAAACAATTAAACTCACGGAGTGAAGGCATAAGAGGTTACTGCTTTTTCTTGGAAAAAGTATTTTCTCCTGGCAAGAATAAATGTGGAGTGAAAATGAAAGTCGCGTGCTTTCGAGTTGGTTAGTTTGCAATTCATAAACCAAAGTCCTTCAGCCAGAGAATTTTAAATTGCTGAATACCATTAATTTCTATTCACCATGTTTCTTGGAGACAGGAATTGTTCATTGCCCCGCTGGTTGAGAAAAGTCCTGGGCCACAGGAGGGCCGCCTGTGAAATGTCAGGTAGAAGTGAAACTATTCTTAGAATTGGCCTAACGTGAAGCTCGTCTTTTTGTTGGGTTCTCAAAGGCGGCACCTTTACAACTTGAAGGAGAATTAAAAAAAAAAAAAAAAAATTTTTACAGAGGGGTTCAGTATAAAAAGGTATTTTGGTGTCTTGGGAGAAGTCCTATAGAAATGATTTTTTAAAAACTATAAATAACTTTTCTCCCCTTTGTCTTTTTGGGGGGGGGGGGAGAGATAGGTAGACAGGTGGGTTGGGTAGGTGCAGCCATCACTGTAACTGTATGAATGCGGGTGCTGGGGGGCTAGCCAGGTAGCTGCTGGGGAGAGCCCCTGGGGCTCCAGGGGACGTCAGGTGGTGCCCAAACACTGTACTTGTTTGTACTTGACGTTTTTCACTGGTGCCTGGAATGGCGAGGAAAGTGAGGACAGGACGGTATTGAGGTCAGTAGGGATTTTCTGATTTGTAGTCTCGTGACCTTCTTTGCAGTTTTCCGCATTAAGGTCTCCTTGCTTTGTTCCCTGGGTAGTAACGGTGGATGGCAGTTTTGTCTGTTGTGGTTGTTTCAGATGCCCGGCAAAATGCGTGTGCATAACTTTAATGAAGTCTGCCATCACCCCCCAGTTTGTCTGGAAGTATTTCTGCTGCGGTCTAGCGGCAACGGCCCGGCTTTGGAACCAGACAGAGCAGAGATCGAATGAGCTCTGGTACTTCCTCGAGGCCAAAGAGCAACTTCACCTTTCTAGACCTTCGTTTTGACCATGTCTGTCTAGAGGAGGACTAAATACGCTTACATTGCCAGGTTGTTGAAAAAGCTGCAGGGGGGCGCCTGGGTGGCTCAGTGGGTTAAAGCCTCTGCCTTTGGCTCAGGTCATGATCCCAGGGTCCTAGGATCGAGGCCCACATTGGGCTCTCTGCTCAGCAGGGAGCCTGCTTCTTCCTTTATCTCTGCCTGCCTCTGTCTACTTGTGATCTCTGTCTGTCAAATAAATAAATCTTTAAAAAAAAGAAAAGAAAAAAGAAAAAGCTGCAGGGAATCAATTTAGAGCACCTCATGGGACCAGCCCCTCCTACTGGGGGGGGGGTGGTGTTGCATACAAGGTAGCTTTCAACATTTACTAACCGTGTGACCTCAGACAAGTTACTTAACCTCTTTGTACCTTGGGTTTTGTGTGTGTGAGGTTTTTTCATCCGGAAATAGGGGTAGTAGAAGTACCCCTGGCTTATAGGATTGTCGACAGGATTCAGTGATGTGCAGGGCGGGTTCTCGGCGTGTAGTCAGCCCCCCTTGAGGATTACCTGCTACTTACTGTTTTGTCACTACGGTAAAAATCCCCGCTACCGTGGGAACTGACAGGTAGTCCTTACAGGGTTCGTCATCGTGTAAAGAAGTTATATCAAAGCACACAGAAAATGACAGTATTGAAATAGTGCTTGCGAGATGTGGTCAGTGCTTTGAGGGAGGTAAGGACCTGGTCTGGTACATGAAAAATATTCAGTGCAGTTTGTTAACTTAAAAAAAAAAAGGATGCAGTGCATGTGAGCTGGAGAAGTCTGGCCTCTAGGACCTTAAACTGTCCTCTTGCAACTATTCTGTTAAGGCACCCCAAAATAAGTGTGTCTGCAAACTTCTTCCTTCTCCAGAGTGATGAATTCACAAGCAGGACTTGCCAAAATTCTTTTTTTTTTTTTTTTTTAAAGATTTTGTTTATTCATTTGAGAGAGAGGGAGCACAAGCAGGGGTGAGGCAGAGGGAGAGGAAAAAGCAGGCTCCCTGCTGAGCCGGGGGCCCCACCTGGGACTCAGTCCCAGGACCTGGAGATCAGGACCTGAGCCGAAGGTGATGCTTAACCATCTGAGCCACCCAGGTGTCCCAGACTTGCCAAAATCCTTAAGCCTTTCTACTAAATAGAAAATCCAGGAGCTGGAGTGGGGCGGCGTATCCTGCAGGACCAGCAGCATCTTGGTTTCCCCTTCCTCTTAGGATCCAAGTGCTGATGGAGTTTCAGCAGGGAAACTGCGCTAATGTGCCTTGGTAGCAAGTACTAGTAGTGTGAACTCTGCATCCCATCTCGTACAACCTTACATCCCCATCACTTGTCTTTATGTGTAAGACCAGCCTAGCCGATGATGGAGTACTATGGTACTATGGTCTGTCTTCCGACCTTCCTCCTTGGTTATTCTTCCAGTTGGTGGAGGAGGCGGTCCCAGCACTGGCCACTGACTGTGTGCCCTATTTTCTGCTTGTCTTCCCTGCCCTTCTCTCATGCCTTCCAGCTACTATCAGTCCACATCAGGAAGTAGGATCCTTGCCTGGACGATTCTTGGACCACTTGTTAACCACAGCCCCCACGTAATAAGTGCGCCATGCAGAAGGGCTGTTAAATCTATGACTTCTCCTTTTGCCCTCTTCCCCCCCACCTCCTTATGCCGTGTCCTCTCAGTAGATTAAAATTCATATAAACAAAGGAGGAGGGCATTCCTAATTGCTTAAACTTCCGGTCTTCCCAGGTTAGCAGGAAGTCTCTGGGGAGGTTCTGAATTAGTATTACTCGTCTTGTTACTGACTTTAACAGGATGCTGAGCAGTACAAAGTTAAGTGGGCAGTCCTGGGAGCTCCAGGGTGGAGAAGCCCACAGAAGGTTTGGTGGTCAAGGCCAGCCCGATGTGGTGGACAAACCCTGACCTAAAGCAGAATGAACTGGCCTCTCGCCCAGCATTGTCATTAACCAACCAGGGGAAAGCCACACTGGGACAAGCTAGTAGTCGGGAGAACCAGGAGAACCCCAGCTGGTTTAGGGGAATGCTAAGGTCTCTTGTAGCCATGACCATCTGTGATTCTGTTCTTTAGCTGCTAACCTACAAAACACGATCACCACGCTTTACCGCTCTTGAAATTGATGTGACTTAAAGTCCATGCTTAACAAGCTTGATACTGTAACAGGCATCTGCTATATTTTAAAACCTTTCTTTTCCTGTTTTTATTATAAAAGCACCTTCTAATTTTATTAACTAGCATTATGATTGGCACACAATACAAAACGATACTCCACGAACAGGATACTCCCTCACACCCTGAATCCCTAGTTCTTCCTCCTTGGAAGCGTTGCTGTGTATCCTTCCAGAAATTTCCTGAGTAGATAGACAAACGTGTGTGTCCAGCTAAGTACTTTTTAAATGCAGTGGGAAGACACCATCCACTCTTTAACTTTTTGCTGCTGCTTTTTCTTTTGTTTTGTGTTAACACTGTGTTTTAGAGATGTTTCCATATCAGCTAATACATGTAAGTACTTAGTAAGCCCTTGGCAACATTACTATCTTTCAGTCCATAAAGAGTGTTTCTACTCTTTTTTTCTTCTAGGCTACAAAACCTTCCACTGTGGGGTTGCGCTAATTGCTTATTAGTGGACGGCAGGACATTTCTGCTCTTTGGCTATTATAAACAATGCTGCCGTGAACATCTCTGCTCTGAAGTCTTGGTGTAGATGTGTGACTGTATCTGCAGAAGGTCCTGTTGAAGGAATGTGTCTTCTGAATGTTATGTCATTGAGAAGGCAGTCTGGCCATTGGCTGAGCTGGTTTACATTCTCACCAGGAGTATCAGTGGGTGCTCCCACTGCCCTTTCCAGAACTTCCTGGTTATGCTTCCTAACTGATGGGTGAAAAGGATACTGTGTTTCCTTTTGCATTTCTTTGACCAACGTAAAACGGAATACTTTTCTGTTATTATTATGGTTTCTTCTGTGCTCCGTTTCGCCTTTGCCTTTCTTTTCATTTGTCACTGATAAATTTATTTTGCAGATATTTACAAATTTATCATTTGCAGATATTTACAATTTTTATGTAGTCCGATTTGTCTTTTCCTTCATGGCCTCTACGTTTTCAGTCTCGACGAGTAAGATTTCTCCTACCCCAAGATTATCAAAAAGTTCCACCTCTGTTTTCTCTAATGATACTTTTATAATTTTTTTTTAAATCTTTAAAGCCCTGAGCCAGTGTACTCAGACTTTGATTTTAAGAACGGATGGGGGATTCAGCTTTTGTTGCCAGAGCAGGCCGCGCACGGGGCACAGGACAAAGCGAATTAGTACTGTGATGTAATTAATAGTTTCTGCAAATTAAAATTCCCATTTTGCTCCATATAATTCATGCCATAGCTTCTGAAAGTTGTCCCCTCCCCCTCCCTCCCCACCGAAGAACTTCTCTTGCCTTCTGCTCTGTGGACAGTCTGTCACTAAAGGAAACACATCAACACTTTTTCCTGATGTTGGCATTGATCAAAAGGCAGATGTTGGCCTTTTATTTATTTTATGATTTTTAAATTTACTTTAGAGAAAGAGAGCATGAACGGGGGCGAGGCTGAGGGAGAGGGAAAGAGAATCTCAAGCAGGCTCCCCACTCAGCGTGGAGCCCAAAGCGGGGCTCGATCTCATGACCCTGAGATCATGACCTGAACCGAGTCCGACGCCCAGCCCGCTATTTCTTAGTTGCAGTTGCTACCTTACAGTTTCCCAGATGGCGTACTTGGGGGCATAGTGACATACGGGCAAGAATGAAACGGAAGAGCAATGGTAGCGATTTTCCATGGGGGTAGCGTGGCATTCTGGAATATTCAGAGAATTCATTTATTTATTTATTGACTTATTTTAATCATCTGAAACCACTGATACTGCGTAGCTGCATTGGTGTGGGGATTCCTGGTTTGACTAACTACTCTCTGTTACTGGGGACCTTTTTTCTGGATTTTTGAATATTATTATGATTTTACCAGCAAGTTAGCTCTTTCTGTTCAAAATTAGCAGCAGAAATTGCAGCTTCCCTGGGCCGTGGTCCCACGCCTCCTGTGGGAGAGGGCGATGCTACTGCTTGATTTGGCCAATTTCTTAGAAATATTTTGGGCCTCCATGCAGCGTTTGCCATCTTCCTCTTAAATAGAAAAGCATCTCTGAATGTAAAGCAGCAGGCTCACTCATGTCTTACTGTTACCAGCACTAGGTAATTGTGGCCAGGGTGACGCTGGATTACCGGGCTTTCAGGGCCAATAAAACAAAAGCCATCTAATAACAAACTCAAAGCCAGAAAAAATTGTTGCTGAGATGGCTTATTTCTGTACTTACTTTTTATGTCTTGTGTCGGATACGCCCTTTCAGAAGGATCAGTTAGCTTTCTCCTGTTGTTCTTTTTACAGCAGAAATGTTCTCCCTGAACATTCTGTTTTGTTTTTAAACACACACACACACACTCTCTCTCTCTCTCTTTCTCTCTCTCTCCCTCAGCCTAGAAGAACTCACTTAGAAAGCTAGAGCAGAAAACTCTGGATTTAGCCTCGGTTTATTTCTTTAGCCATAATTCATGAGGTGTGCTGGAAAAGGTATTAGAGATTATCTGTTTTCTGGCATTGCATAGAAAGACATGGAGATCCAAACAGGGGACTCAAGATCATACATAGTGGTCAAAGCAAGACTGTAGGCTTTGGACTCCTGGTTTAACGCGCTTGCTAGAATAACACACTGAGATCCAGATTCTTTCTTTGTAATTGTCTTTAGAGTTAAATACCGTGCCGTGTGTTTAAATAATGAACTGACGGGAACTCCTTTTAGAGCGAATCTGTCGCATAGAGTAGCACGTTACAAAAGCTATTCGAGGAGTGTTCATAGGCGTTAACAACGGAAGAATGGCGGTATAGAGAACCTCTTTCTTTCCTTACAGAGCACCTTAGGGTACTAGGGTCTAGGAAATCACCTTTGAACACTGCCTCCTATAACTCAAAACCCAAGGAATTCCTGAGTCGGATGGCTCTGCCGACAGGAATAATCATTTCAGTGTAAGTCTCTGGGAGGAAGATAATTTCTACCTGCTGTATTTCCGGGGGCGGGGGTCTGTTTCAGAACTCTGCTTCGGTTCTGTCAAGGCCCTTTACTTGGAAGATCTGCGATGTCGAAGGTCAGAGCAGGAGGAGAACAGTTCAGGTCTCTTCTGGCCACAGTTGCTTAGGGTCTGTAATGGTCACACCTGACTGGGAGAGCTCCCTTAATGCCAGAATAGGGAAAGTGAGATAATCCACCCACCGTTGGACCTTAACGAGACGCCTGCAGAACACAGCTTGAAGGAGACCGAAGACAGAACCTGCTGGATGAACTTGTAACTCGAGAGAGACTACTTGTGGCATCCTTTAAGAACGAGGGTGCAGAACCAGATCTCATCAGGTAGGACGCCTTCATTTACAGGGGTTACGTGGTGGGTGAAGGTGTGTTTGCAGAGATTAGAGATTTGCGTGCTGAACGGCTTAATTCAACGAGTAAAATACACTCAGCTCCGGTAGAGTGTTTGACTCCCACTTTCTTCCAGTTTAGTGTTCTTTAATGTTCTAGATGTAGTACATCAGGGTGTTCAGCCGAATCCCATCCCGAGGGAAGACTGGGGAGAGTACGGACGACGTCAGCAAATCTCCTTTGCATTCTTTGCTTGCTTTGTCCTGTGGGAGCTGTCTTTTAAACTCCCGAAGGCATGTACTCATCTGTGGGGGGAAAGAGGTGTTTCTTTTGTTTTATTTTGTTTTTTTTCCCACTGGCACCTTGGAAAGCTGTGTCCTAGGGAGACTTGTTGTCCGTGGCTCACGAAGGTACAGGAGTGGGGCAGGTGTATTCTGGCCTGTTCTGTGCCCGAAGTGATTTACTCGCCAACACAGTTGATGGCCGTCCTGTGCCCAGTTCTGTTGGAAGACCTGGAAAGGCCATCCAGCTTTCCAGGGTTGGGGTTCACGATCCCTGTATGGTTATGTCTTTCGAAGTGCCCCCCCCCCCAGCTTTCAGAGCTCCTTGATGGAAACCATCACAGCAGGAAATGAACTTTGAGTAGAAACTCACTTCTCTACCTCTTCCCCTCTAGGGATGAGGCTTTCATTCTAGAGAGGAGCTTGCTTCTGCGGAAGTTCCTGATCAGGAATAATACGGCTTCCCGAGGGCAATGGTTTTTTTTGGTTTGTTATTTTATTTATTTATTTATTTATTTATTTATTTATTTATTTATACCTTTGGCCACATGTTACTAGGTCCCGCCTCAGACAATTAAAGCGGGGGTGTGGGTGGGGGAAGGAGGGTCCAAGGCGAGGCCCACAGGCAGCCAGGATTGCAGACCATGGCCCTAGGGTAAGCTGAGGAGGGAAACAGTTTCCTGTCAGCCTCAGACCTCTTGCGAGCATGTGATCCAGGGTTTTTAGAAAGAACTTACGAAAGACACGGGAAGTTCAGTGAAATCTTAAGTCATTGCAGTGGAGAGGTGAAGCCCAGGAGTCTGGGAGGGAGGGGTCGTGTCCTGGACAGAGTTTGTGAGAAGCCTCGGGTGGGCGGGGTGTTGCTCTGGCGGCGAGCAGTGCATGAAATGAACACACGAGCCAGGGGATCCACGGGCAGAGTCCATACTGTCTGTCAAGAAGGGCCTTTACCCTGAAGGGGATGGTCTTTGCAGTCCAGAAAGAGAACAGAGGTGTACTCAGGAGGAAGGGTCAAGTGCAGAGGCGATGAGGGCCATCTCCACACCCTTGCTTTGTGGTCCTGGAGGTAGTGACTGTGACGGACGGTGATGGTTACCCTTCGACAAAAGTTAGCTATGTGCCAGGCCCTGCTCATCGCTCTTCATTGTGTCCTATAAAGATGCTGGGGGGGCCACCTCCTGTGCTAGGTCTTCATGGGTTTTGTGGGTTTTCTAGTCCCCACTTGCTTATCACCTGTCTTCTCTCCTGTGATCGTTTCCACGTCCTTGTTAATGTAAAGTGTGACCTGCGTGCAGGTGTCAGCACCAGCTGGGAGCCTGTTAAAAACACAGATCTCAGGCCCTGCCCCCGACCTTCTGGATCTGCGTTTTTGGGTTTTGGTTTGTTTTTTCTTTCTTTCTTTTTTTTTTTTTTTTTTTTTAAAGATTTTATTCATTTGACAGAGCAGAGCAACAGGCAGAGGGAGAAATAGACTCCGTGCTGAGCGGGGAGCCAGTGCGGGGCTCGATCCCAGACCCTGGGATCATCATCTGAGCTGAAGGCAGACGCTTAACAACTGAGCCACCCAGGCGCCCTGGATCTGCGTTTTCTAAAAATAATTTTATTTGAAGTAGGCTCCATTCCGAGCTTGGGGCTTGAACTCAGGACTCTGCAGTTGAGAAGCATATGCTCTACCCACTGAGCCAGCCAGGGACCCTCGGAGCTGCATTTTTAAGAAGATTCTCAGTGTTTTGAAGGCACCTTCCCGTTTGAGAAATACGGCCCCATATCCTTTATTCTTAGCGGTGGCACTTCGCATCCGAGTCCACATGTGCACTTGCCCAGGAGATCTTTAGCACACACGTCCATTTTAGACTAGAGAAACTGAGGTCTGGAGGGGTCGGGTCGCTGGCACAAGGTTCTAAAACGGATCAGTCTCAGAGTTCAGGTTTCACCCAGATGTGAGCATCTCCAGATGCAAACTCTTCCCCCTGGTCCCAGGAGAAGGGTGGGACCGGTGTCGGGATCAGCTCAGTGGCTTGCTGGTCTCCCAGCCATCTGGGCTTCAAAATCATTGACCTTGAGGTGCAGATATGGGCGCTCCCTCTCTTTCATTGTCGTGGGGACCAGATGAGGTGATCGGTATGCGAAGGGCTTTGTGGACTCCAAAACCTTTGCAAACGGAAGATGTTCTTTCTGGCGCATTGTGTCACCGTGGGGCCAGGAGAGAGCTCGGGCTGCTGCCTGCTCCCCCGCCCCCCACCCAACCCTGGAGGGCTTCTATCCCACCCCTGGCCTCCCTAGCTGACCAGATTTGTTCCAGCATGCCCGCCTATTCTGCTGGCCCAAATCTCGTCATGGCGCTTTTCCCAGGTGCCCGGCTTGCTGCTCCTTGTTTTGTTAGCAAACGGTTGTGCGTGAATTCTGGCTACGAGATCCATGACGGGCACTGACTTACCTTCTGGAGTTCTGTCACCTGAAGCCTCTTTGGGCCCTGAAGTAAACTGATGGGTGGGAGAATTTTAGGGAAACTGAGGAAAGGTAATGCTAGGTGGTCTGTGCTCACAGTCCTAGAGGCTAGAAGTCCAGATCAAGGAGTGGGTGGTTCCTTCTGAGGGTCATGACAGAGGGTCTATTCTAGCCCTCTCTCCTGGGCTCGTAGATGGCCGACTTCACGTGGTCATTCCTCTGTGTGTGCCCGTGTCCAGATTCCCTCTAAAGACACCAGTCGTGCTGGATTATAGCCCACCCTGATGTCCTCGTTTTTTTAAATTAAGTCACCCCTCGAAAGAACCCATCTCCAAATACCATTATGTCCTGAGCTATGTACTAGGGGCTCGCACTGCAACATCGGAATGTTTGTGGGGACACAGTACAGCCCAGAACTCGGTCCCAAAAGTGTGAGTCCCGTAGTCATTCCTGGAGGATCTGATCAATGAGAGGATGCCTGCTAGATTAAAGCGGCCTCAAAGATTTGTGAGGAAATCTGCCTGTGGGCCGTGAAAGGGACACCCAGGCGGCCCTGACCCAACTCGGCAGGGAACATAGCTCCCCTGCAGACGTGCAAGAGGCAGGAAATAAGGATCTTGGTGAGAGTGTGAATGAAAGGATGTCACGTCTGGGCTAGAAGTCATTGTCTTAGGTTGTAAGTCAGAGTTTTCGGTCTGTGATTTCACTCACCTGCCTACGCCAGAGTGTTATTTTTGCCCTTTGTACCCCTGACCCCCACACTTGAGTCCTCCCGACCTTCTCCAACTTCTCAAACCCTAATCTTTCTCCAGCCTTTTGAGAATCTGAGTTCAGATGGAGACAGGAGCAGTTCGGGTTCACAGACTTGTCCCCTCGCCTCCTGACTGCTGCGATGCCCAGTCATTCCTGATAACTGGAGCTGTTCAACTCTGTCTTTGGAGAAACCCCATTCCCTTCTCTGCCAGTTGGTTTCTCTGACCTACAAGGGCTTCCTTAGCCCTCCCCACGCGTAATTCCTGGTTCTGGGCTCCTCCAGTGTCTTTGTCTACTTCTCTGACCCCTAGATTCCTCCGGCACTTTTGTTTGCTTCTGTCATCCTTTCTGTCACTGCGGGTCGCTTTGTCCTCCATGGTGGGGGCAGTGGGGGCTGGGTGGTGGCATATGCCTTCGCCTTAGGTCCCGACCTGCAGACCTACAGAAATAACATGGGCCAGAAAGCCTTATCAGAACTTAAGCATGTGAGAGACGCGCTCTCTGTGGCACAATTTGTCATTAACGCCACACGGCCACCACGTGGCGCTCCCTGTGGCGGGCCTGGGGTAGATCAGCTCATCAGTATCTCAGAGCCCCGTGATAACCGGCAGCCCCAACACAAGATCACGTGGACCCCCCCCCCCGCTTCCGGTTTCCTTTGTATGCCCCCCCCCACTCCTCTCTTGCCCGCCCCCCCACCCCGAACCCTTAGCCTCCTCTCTCCCTGGGCGGTCCCCCTCCCCCTCCCCTTCCTTCTCTCTTCCTTTCCTCCTCGTATGTGGCCTGATTAAGGAGACGAGAGGATTGTCAGACCCCAGTTTGGATTAGCATTTCCTTGAACCCGACATTAATGTGGCAATCATGCCCTTGAATGCGGAGCTGTCATGTGATGGGATCTTAGTTGTACCTTACGGATTAACCGGTCATTATTCGAAAGCAGTAAACCTTGCGGTAGGACCAGAGTCTAAATAAGCAATGGTTGACTAATTTAAGGCATTTGGAAACTTGTTAAAGAAGTCGCTGGGTAACAATGTCTCTCAGAAGATATTAAGCAGTGACACAGCTTCTGATTTTTAAATCCTGCTGCCCTTTATATCTGAGAGCATGGCTGGGTCTCACAATTAGTTAAATCTTTGTCTGTAGAGAGAGAGAAAAAAAAAATCCTTGCATACTCCACTGCTCGGTGAGCATCTCAGACATTATGTAATTAACTCGGCTGTGGTGGGTGGCTAATTGGCTAAGCTTTAATCCTCACACCGCCAACTATATTGAGGATTATAGGAAATAGGAAGTTATTTAGATGTCGAGATGGTTGCTGTGTGTCAGGAGCGGTGTATTAATAAGCAGGCGGATGGCTAAACTCAAAAGAATAATGATGGTAATGGAATGCTCACGTCCTCTGAGAGTGTGAACTTTACACTTGATTTCAGATTTCTCTCTTTGAGCTGGTAAAGTATGATCCCTCCAGTTCATGTTTCATGTCAGTGTCACCGTATCGGAAGCCAAGGTGGGCAAACGAAAAATCTACATGAAATTTTACATGAAAAGCGGCCCTTCCCCATTTTAAGTCACTGGCAGTTTTATTTCAAATGAAAGCCCGAGTTATAAGAAGGATGATTTATATCTTTCCTAAAGAGTCATTGGTTCATATTTTATGTTGCATCAAGTTATTAACACATGAGCAGGCTACTTCTCCAGAAGTAGGAAGTAGCGAAAGAATGCATACCTGTGTAAGTAATATATTCACATGGCTGAGAAGTTTGAAAAGCATTTAACAGGACTTGGGGACAGGTCTCCCTCCTGCTATGTTCCCCACTTCTGGATGTAAATATCACTGTTAAAAATTGTTGGCATATCCTTACAAAGTTCTCTTAAGCATATACCAGCAAATATGAATATGTTTCCTTATTTCCCTCCATCTTTTCATACAAATGATATGTACCATTCTACCACCTAATCAAATACATCCAAGAGCTTCTCAAACCAGGAGGTTTGTTATTCATTTTATAGCTACAGTATTTCTTATTAACTTAATTAATTTCTAATTAATTTCTTATAATATTTCATTATATGCATGTACCATAATATCTTCAACTAGCTTCCTGCTAACAGATGTGTGTATTGTTTCCAATCGTTACACATATATTTTATACGTGTGCCTATGTACTTAATACATACACATTTTCTAGTATAGAATAATGTTGGTGAATGACCTTACACTGAAGGGAGTTCACTTGTGGAAAGATCTGTCTCTAGATGGGTTCTTACAAGTAGGGTGGCTGGATCAGAGGGCATTTGCACTTGTAACTCGCATAGAACCAGTGTGGACCTACACTAGCCATTCATGTGAGTGCCTGTTTCCATACAGTCTGCCCCAGAGACAGTGTCATTAAACTTTGGGTTCCTATCACAATCTAACATATGAAGATGTTATCTAACATCTAACATATGAAGATGATGTCTTAGTGGAGTTTTATGTAGTTATTATATGTAATGGTAATGAACCAAGGTTATCAGGAAATTCTCCTGTGTTTCTGTTTAGTACTCTTGGGATTTTATTTTATAACCGTTAAATACTTGATCCGCTTAGAATTTAATTTAGTGAAGAGTATGAATCCCACTTTCTTACTTGGCTACCCGATTTTTTGGACTAACTACGATTTTTCCTGAATGATCCATTTTCACAAATTTTGAGATGATGAGCTTTGTAATATCATACGTCTGTGTACATATATATTTGCATCTGTTTCTGGACTTTGTGGTGTGTTCTGGGGGTCTCTCTGACAGCTCACATGCCAGCACCTTTACTTTCCAGGCTTTATTGTATGTTTTAATACATGATTGAGTTTGCCTCTTGTCATTACACTTCTTTTTTAAGAATTTTGATTTTTTTTTTTAAACATGAATTCTAGAATCAGCTAACCCAGCTTTTAAAAAGGGGTTAAACCTTTTTAAAACCTTTAAGAAGGTTTTTAAAAAAAAGGAAAAGGATTTAAAAATGTTTTAAAAAGGGAAAAATCATTTTTTAAAAATTGGCATTCCATTCAATCTTGAAACCCTTTATACTGCTGACTCTCCCTCTCTAGGAACATGTCTCCATTGGGCCAACCTGTCTTTCAGGGCTTTCAGAATGTCTTCAGGTGTGCTGTGCACATTTCTGGTTTAATGTATTTTTAGGTATTTTGTGTTTTTGGTGGTTTTAGATTAACTTTTTCACGCCATCATGCTTTTTGGTTGTCATTTATATGGAAGCTGTTCATACCATACACTGTTAATACCATAAACTTTCTTACTACTCTGTTTCTAGACTTTCTGTTGATTCTCTTCTATTTTCCAGTTATATTTGTTTTTAAGAGAAAGGAAGCAGTTCCTGGAAGCTTTCCAGTCAGTAAACCGGCTCAAAATAGAGCTAGGTTAGGCTTGCATCTCCTGCTAGGTTATGCCAAAAGCAGGGAAGAATGGAGTTGCCATGATTGGCTTGGGTCTGCCCAGGAGATATGTGTCCCTGGGCTGAAACTGAGGATGGGCTTGTGTTCCCTGAGCAGTGGAGCCTTGAACAGAGTCAAGGTTCTGATAAGGAGTGAGAAGAGACTTAGCAAAGCTGAGAAGGCAAGCCATAGTGACCACCTCAGCCTTTCTCCCACAGCTCTTCCAGCAGTGGTAACTCACTACATCTCCAAGTGTCTTCTGACACCAGATGGGGAAGGTTCTCGAGTTGTGTGAACATACTAAGGACCTTCATCTCCTGTCCCTTCTCCTGATCCTGAAGTCCCAGAGAAGTGGTAGCTCACTGGCCTTCTGGGTGATTTTATTTAGGTTCATGTGGAACTTAGATAATCACTTTAAACCTTCAGCTCACTTTTTAAGGAAGCCAGGATATTACCTGTCTGCCTGAAGAGGTTCAAGAGATGTGCCTTTGAACTTCACCATGGTTCTTCTAGTGACACATTTAGGTGGTCCGTTAGAGCTGATTTCTACTGCAGACAGATGATCTTGTATGTTTTCTATCAGTTATTTAACTCTTGGTGGGAGGTAATAGCCTCTGACCTCATCTCCACGTTCTGGAGAAATGAAGTGGGTTAATTCGATGTGTGGACTGAGACTTCATATGACAAGGTGGAGTATTTGGGTAGAGACTGACCTGAAAAGTCTGAACTGTATATTGTCTTAGTTCCTTTTATTTTCTCTGCATTGACTGCTGGTACGATAAGCAACCGTGCAGTGTGTATAATGACTGTGTTTCCTTGGGGAGAAAAACTGAGTACATCACATGACAGTGGTTTCTGTGACTCCTTTTGTAGAAGAGGCAGTTTGGTTGAAGGCTTAGACCAAAATGTTGACCCTTTGAGATATCCCAGTGGTTTGTGGGAACTGACAGAATTTTTAAAAATATAAATCTAATCTAAAAGTTGTGCATCATAGTGTAAACACCCAAATTGTACAAAAGAGTAATCAGTGAAGATTGGAGCTCCCTCCCACTTCAACAGATGTGAAGTTCCTCATTTCTTCCCCAGAGGCAACCGCTTCTAATAGTTTCTTAATGTGTCCCTCCAGAGAGATTCTACATACAGGGGTGCACGCATGTGCGTGTGCACGCGCACGCGCGCGCGCACACACACACACGCCACTGATCTCCCTCCCACCTCTTTTACTTTTAACATGAATTATAGTGTCATATGCCCTCTTGACTCTCTGCACTATCTTTTCAGCTCCACAGGATATCTTGGAGATTATGAAGTAGAATGTTTTAACTAATACTCTTAAATGTCTCAAAAGTGTTTCGGAACTTGACAGAATAGCTATTTGAAGTTTTTTGGTGATGGATGTACTCACAAGACTGACAATCAGTCTAATGGATCTCTATAGTCATTTTAGTCCAGATTTTTTATTTCCCCTCTCCGTGGGATAGGAAAGGAACTCTATCAGTAGCCTGACTTCCAGTCAGATACTGAGTGGAAAGAAGGATTATCCATTGGGATGACTGATCAGGCACATGAATCTAAAGACCATGAAATACGAATAAATACTAGTCATTGCAATCCCACGCCACTGATCAAGTTGACAGAGCAAACCTCTGATACCCCTGAACCGTAATGAATGTAGTCCATCCACATAACAGGTGAGCAGCAGTGACCTGGTAACTTCTCTGCTCAGAAGGTTTTGAAAGCTGAACGACAAAGGAATATAAAAAAAAATGTTAAGATGCCTTTTATTATAGCATGAACAACATGAATATGTAAGCATAAGTCAAATGAAAGGTGTATGAAACTTCTACACTGAAAACTAACTTTGGTTAGAGAAATTAAGGAAAAACTAAAAGATAGACCATGTTCAGGGATTGGAAGTCTCAATATCATAAAGATGTCAGCTCTCTCAGGATTCACCTGTAGGTTCAGAACAAAGCCATTTAGAGTTCCCAGCCAGTTTTTTTCTTCTTCTGTCATTTAAGATATGATTCTAAACCTTATATGACGTTTAAAAGAGCCAGGAAAAGCCAAGGCAATTTTGAAGAACAAAAGGCATGAGGGCTCACATTATCAGTTATCAGGACTTACCATAAGGGCAAATAAGCCAGTGGAACAATACAGAGTCTACACACGTATTGCCACCTGACTCATGACAGAGGTGCACTGCAGTGTAGTGGAGAAAAGAGTGTCTCTTCAGTAAATAATGTTAGATCAACTGGACATGCATATGGAAGGAAAAGAATCTTTGCCTTTGTATCACTCTCCATTAAAATCAGTACCAAAAGGCTTGCAGATCTAAATGAGAAAGGTGAAATGAGAGCTTAAAGGAGAAAACATAGGAGAATGTCATTATGACCTTGCGATGGGCAAGCATTTCTTACATTTCTTACACATAGAGCATTCAACATGAAAGAAACACAAAATAAGTTGGACTTCCTTAAAATAAGAAATTCTGTTTATCAAGAGATACCACAAAGCATGAAAGACAAACCACAGAATGAGGATCTATATTTGCAGTGCATATATCCAACACCAGAGTTCTATCCAGAATATATAAAAAACACCTATAATTTCAGAAAATGACCAACAACCCATTAGGAAAAAGAGGCAGAAGACTAGAATTTGGACATCACAAAAGAGGATACCCAGTTGCTGGTGAGCATATGAGAAGATGTGCGACTTAACTAGACATCAGGAAAGTGCGAAGCAAAACCATGACACAAGACCATCGCACCTACCAGATTGGCGGAAATTAAAATGGCAGACGGGTCAAATGTTGCTAGATGTGGAGTGGTTGGAATTCTCCCCCCGCTGGTGAAACTCTCTCTCAGTTCTGCAACCACTTTGGAAACCCTGTAAAAAAAAAAACCTATCTCTTAAAACGGAGGTGTACAAAAGCACGTAGAAGACTGTATAGCAGCGTTATTAATATTCCTACCTGGAAACAACTCCATGAACACCTCTGCTCTGGCGGGTAAATACATAATGGCGTATTTATTCAGTGACACTACACAGAAGATGAGAACAGATGACCTGCGGCTGCGCGCCACACCATGGATAGAGCTCACATTACCAGCATGTTGAGCACAGTGAGTCTGACTTCAGAGCGCATATTGTAAGATTCCACTCCTGTAAAGGCAGACCTTCCTTATGGTATTACACATCCTAGAAATGGGTCCCTTTTTGGGAAGCAGTGAGTAAGAAGGGGGCACAAGAAATCCTGGTGTTCTGCGGCACTCTGTTTCTTGTCAGGGTAGTGACTAATTGGGGGTGTTCCCTCCACAAATTATCACTGAGCTGTACACGTCTTTTTATGACTTTGCTGTTTACATGTTCTACTTGAACTTAAAAATATATATATAAGTGCATGTATACATACGTACATTTTTATGTATTACACATGCAGACAAGTGTGTATATACCTGTATGTGTACATGTATATGTATACATACTTACATATATAATGTAACACATAGTGTAATAAGTAGTACATACAATGTAAGCTCTTGTAGTACATGTATACTTAAGAACACTACAAAAACACATATATATTTAATCATATATGCTTATGTGTGAGGATACGAACATATATACACTTTCATATGGATACATATGTGTGTACACACACACACACACACACACACACACACACACACACTCACACACGCCAAGAGCTATGTCCTGAACAGACCAGAAGATGGAGATGTGAGTCCGCAGAACTAGAAGAAAACCACTCAGCCCTTCCCAGTGTGCAGATTTTGAAAAGTTGGGTTTTTTTTTTTTACCCTTGAAAGTGAGAGAGGGAGTGCTTGGCTTGCCTCTTCTGCCCACTTTCAGAAAAGGAGCCCTGTCCCCCTTCTGTCTTCATTTTTTCTCTCCTTCCCTTCCTCCATTAACGGCAGCCCTGTTTGTGATTTGAAGACTTGCCCTTGGTGACTGTAGCCCCCCGCCCCGCCCCTCTCCCGTTTCTTCCCCCCCCCCCCCCCCCGCCTTCCTTCCTCACCTTTAGATCTTTCTTTTCCATTGCTCTTTCCCCCGGGGGGAAAAAAATGTGTGATTCTGGCATTTCTTGATTTTAGTGTTTGTTTCCTACTCTTGATATTAAAAGCAGAGGGATGCGTTCAATACCACTTTCTATCGGTCTTCACTTAATGTCGTGGGTCTTTATTCCCCTAATATCTTCCCTCCCCTTGATCCCCTTCCCTGTGGAAATGACTCGTCCTTAATTGGATTTGAAACAAATTATCAACACGATGCAGGCTCATTATAACAAGTCAAACCATACTGAGAGGTAGCCAAAAATTAATTCGCTCCCATTCTTTCCCTGCAGTGCCATTATCCTGAAGTAAGTAGTGTTAACCGTTTGAATGGTTTCCTTCCCTGCATTTATCTGTGTTTATTCAAATATTTGCAAATATATTTACATAGGTATGCATTTTCCTTTCCTATTCTTTTTGTGAAAACAGAGTTGTCCTATATATATCACTCTGTAATTTACATTTTCCATTTAAATTCGAACCAACCTCCAAATCAGTAGATCTAACAAATTCTTTTCAATAGCTGCATTATTCCACAGTATAAATAAGCAGTTATTCATCCAACCACTCCCCATTTGATGGGTGCTGAGTTGTTTCGTTTTTTTGCTATGACAAGTAAATGCAGCAGCTGGGATCCCTGGTGACGTGGCTTCTATTTCTGTAGGACATGGCCCCCAATATGGCTAGAATGAAGGGATGGGTGTCCAAGTTCAGCAGGCACTGCCAGATCTGTTCCTTAAAGTCTCATTGCGTCCCAGTACCCCCCAGCGCCATATGGCGGAGCCCTGTGCCCTGTTACAGAACTGGCTGGGTTTTGTTGATCTGATGGGCAACAAACAGTATCTTGTTTTGAATTGCAGTCTTTAACCTCTGATATATTTGTGACTTTTGATGGGAAGGTAATAAGATTTCCTACCCCTGTGTGTATTAATTGTAAATTCTAAAAAGCACGTGGGAATTGAAAAAGAAAATTCCTGTCTATGAAGTAACAGGGAGAAGAACCCAAAAAACACCTACGTGCACTGTATCATAAGTTACTTGTGGGGTTTTGTTTTTTGTTTTTGTTTTTGTTTTTTTTTTGAAAAAAGGCCTATCTAATACGTGTCAACTTGGGCTTTTTATAAGTGAAAATGTGTGAGAAACTGAAAAAAGCATTTTCTGGTTTATTCAAAAGGGTTTTCTGTTTCTCCTGCCCTCTCTTGTCTGTTTATCAAGCACTTTCAGATATTATTTAAGCCTCATAATACTCTTTGTGGGTAAGAGAGGAGAGAGGAGTGCTGCTTTGCAGATAGGGACACTAGTGCGTGGAGAAGCCATTGTACCCAAGGTGAATAAATCAAAGCGAAAAACTAGAACTCAGGTCTCCCTGTCCTTTGCTGTAGTTTTTTCTCTTGCCGCCCCCACCCCCCCGATTTTGGTCTCCTTCCATAGTTCCCTCGTAGGGACCCTCACTGGTTCATTTCTCCTTCGAGTACTTTGTCCTTCTTCCTGGTCCTGGTTCGTAACACACAGTGGTTCCCTCCATACATTCAAGCCCTATATGACAAACTCTGCTGTGTAATTTAGTGGTGGGAACAAAGGGTCTGGTATTAAAAAACCTGGGTTTCAATTTTGACTCCATCATTTTTTGTAAAAATGCAGGTCATCACGACTCCACAAAAGATTGTGAAGTCCTGATGAGATAAAGGTAGGCGAAGGGGTATGTTTATGCCTCCGTAAAGTGCTTTGTGAACAGAGCTAGCCATGTGTTGTCACGGCTCTTAGCAGAGGGGGATCCAGAAATGGCCTGCCCTTTGGAGAGCCCTTTCTGTCCTGGCCCGATTAGAGAAGGGTACATGAGAGTTGACAGGTAAGTGCTGAATCGTGAGCTGTGGGCCATGCATGGTCTAGGAGATAAGAACAGGTTGAGAGCTGGGGGAGGCAGAGAAGGTGGAGAAATGAGACTTGACATAGCCAACATGGCCGTCATAGAGTCAGTAGAACTCGCGTATTTTCCCTCTTACTTGGGTGCTTTCTTGAATCCTCCTCTTTCTCGACTGATCACGTCGCATATCATCTGCATCCTGGTGTCCATCTGTCCATAGAGATACCCCAGGGCACGTAGAGGTTCCCGGGCCCTGTCCCCAGAGGGAAAGTGAAAAGCACAGTTAAAAGCCTGGGTGCCTGTCTTGAGAATTCAGTTTTTAGATGGGAACTAGATGAATTGATGTGATTGAAAACAGGATGGTTGTGGTGGAAATGATGACCATGCAGGTGAGTGGTGGCTTTGGCGCATCTTGGATGCATACACATTATTCACAGACACCCGCAGCCCGTCTTTTAATGCCAGGTTTGGATTTTTGTACATCAGCTGATACAGATTTCTACCACCGTTGATCATCCTTCTGCCTGCTAAAAATTTCGTTTATCACGCTTGCATCTTTGTCGCAGAACAGTTAGTTCACGCAATTAAGTGAATATTTTACTGCATTTTATTTTTATTTTATAAGATGAGTGAGGATGAAAGCAAATGGGGGCGGGTCGTAGAGTCAAGGCAAAGATGGAGATCACTGGTCATGCCGAATGCTTAAACGTAAGTTGTTAACATCAGTTGGGTGCCCAACAGATGTGTTGTTCGAGTGTTCTTGGTCGTGAAGAATGGAATGGGAGATGTAGGGCCATTGTAATTGAGCACCCCCCCCCCAATATATAAGCATATTGTTGACTTTGGCTCATTCTGTTTCCAAACATGTTTTCAGGAGTGCTTTACGGAAGGAGCTGCTTATAAGTATAATGCTCATTGCTGAGTGCTCTGTAGTTGAATTATAAGCAACAACCAGCAGATGGCTCTCGGTCACCAGAAATTTGGCCTGGCAGCTAATTCATCTCACTTAGAAGTCTTCAGTTTTCTACACCACCCCTGTATCCCCTCTTCTACTCTTCAGGACCCCTGGCAATCAAACGCTTAGGGTAAAGAACTGTTCCTTTTGGTTTTCTTTTCTTGATTTGGGGCTGCTTGGGTAACCCTTAGGAAAAGCACACCGGGATTTCTGAATTTGGGTTTGGAGGTCAAAACTGGCCAGGACCTTCTCCAGCTTCCATTTCTGTTCTTCTGTGAACCATCTTGTCAAGTTTGTAACTTAACATTAACACTTGTTGTTGGGCGGTGTGGTTGGCAGGGAGGAAAGGAAACATGGGCATGGATAAAACTAGAAAAATATTTGACTGCAGTAGATTTTAGAGATGCCATGGAAGGGTCTTCTTGGGTGATATGTAAGAGGATATTTTCCTTGTTTGAGTTCTTACCTGTTCTGGCCTCAGACTCAATAAAGATGATGTGTTCAACTTCACAAAAACAATTATTGAGTATTTGCAGAAGGCACAATGTGAGGCCATTTAAGGTCCCCAGAGTATCAGCTCCTATGAGGTCAGATATTGGTCTGTCTTGTTCACTTCCAAGCCCCAAGCTTAGAGCCTGGCTTGTCAAAGGTGCTCAGGAAGTACTTGTTGGAAGGATGGATAGACAGGTGGACGGGGTACAGAAAAACAGGATAGAGTCCTGGCCTAGAGAGGTTGCCCATCTAGCAAACAGGACCACAAGAGAGTAGCAGGAGCAGTTTTACTTTCGGGTCACTCTTAGGAACTATGTAGAAGTTCGAGAAGATTCTAGAAGGAAATAAAAAAATTCCTCTTCCGCTAGGTTGTGTCACTTCCCCGAGCCCCTCACGTTTGAAAATCTTTATACCCTGTTTCTGGTCTGTTCACCAACGCTTGGGGAGTTTTCCTGTGAGTCACTGCGGGAATTGTCCCTCTCTTGCTGTTCCCCCTTGTCATTTCCCTCATCCAGACCCCCGTCACCTTCCACCTGAATTCCACCAGCCTCCTGGCCCCCCTCCCCGCCTGTGGCCTCTCCTCAGCGTAATCCAGGCCGCATATTGTTGCCAGATTTTGCCTCCCAAGAATTTATGTCAAAGAATCTATTTCTGATTGAAATTTGAGCCCGTGTGCATCTTTATATTCGTGGAAAGAAACTGCCAAGAAAAGTTCGGAGAAAGGAATTACCCTTTGCATACCGCGGTAGCATTTTCTCATCTTTTTGGACAAGTCGAATTGCAGAGTTTCACAGGCTCTGAATCAGCTCATGGACACCCTAGAAATACCTTCTCTGGTCCTGTTTGCACACCGCCCTGTGGTCTGTGAATACTCAAACGCTGATACTTTTCTAGACAAAACAGACATTTTATATAGTCACTTGGACATCTTTTCTGAGATGCTAAGAACAACGAAGGAAACCTACCTCTAGGAATTCACTGCTCTTTCAATATCTGTGTGATGAGAACGCCCTTCCCTACCAGCTCCCAACAAGCTTCAGCCCATTTGTCAGCGGAAAAACATGGGTTACCTGCCCCGGCCCCCACCCCCAGGTAGTATCATAATTTCATGCACATCATTTGCTTTTGGGGATAAAAATGAAATATTTTTATATCTTTAGAAGCAACTGTGAAACCTTTTGGTATAAAATCTTGATAAGACAGGTATCCAACCCATTTATTAATGTGTTCATTTCAGAAGTTGTATTCGCTAGAGAAATTCCATCCTGAAAGAATATGGAGGAAAAATAACTGGTATATTAAAAAAAAAAAAATTTTCCAGTCTCCCCTAGCTTCCAGAACGTAGTGTTTAGCATTTCCCTTCCTTAACTTCCTTCTAGAAGAGAAGCACTCCCTCCGTGTTGTTTTGAAAGCAGGGTTGAGCTGTACTGTGTTTCAGTAAAAGAATTCTCTTTCTGGTGATACCCTTTTCATCTGCTTCAACATTATTAGTTTCTGCTGTTGGACTCAGAGGCACCCAACAACTGATTAAGTTTTGTTTGCTTTTTTTTTTTTTTAAATCTCTCAAGATGAAGATGTTAGATACTGCTTTGATTTTGTCTCCTTCTTGCCTAAAGAGCTCAGTGGTTTTCCTGGTTCTGTTGCATAAACATGTACTGAATGCTTGTTCTTTGACATGTTGCAAGGCACTGGTTTTTTGGGGGTTTTGGGTTGGTTTTTTTTTTTTTTTTTTGGCTATGAGGGATATAAACATGACTGTCATGTGGCCTCTTTCCTCGCAGAGCTCATAATTTAGGAAGGGAGACGGATAAGTAAATAACTCACTACAATCCTGCTTGATAAATGCCACGTTGGAGGTTTTGAACAAAGTGCCATGGGAGCGCCCGCGAGTGATTGATTCAGGGGAAGGGGGGGTGGGGATGGGGATCAGGAAGGACCAAACAGGAGAAGTGACATTTGAGTTGAGCCTTAGGGGATGAATAGAATTTTGCCAGATGGACAAAGGGTGGGGGGTGGGGACCCTCCAGACTCATACAAAAACATGAGAGCGTGGAAGTTTGTGCCTTTGTCTGAGAAGCCGTGAGCGGTTTGTGGGGCCAGAGGAAGAGTAGGGTAGGGACCCGGGTTCTGGGAGACAAAGTGGCAGAGATCCTTGGGGCCACGTTGTTGAGCTAAAATGTTGTCTGTTGCTTCTAGGGAACTGTGAAAGTTTTAAGGGAGGGAAATGTGCCGGCCAGATCTCTGTTTTAGAAGGAGAGTTCCGGCCACGGGGCACAAGGTGATTTGGATGCGGTGACCTGGAGCGCGGGGACCCGAGGTGATGAGGGTCTAAAACAAGGCAGCACTCGCGGGGCGGGGGGTGGTGGAAGGAGGGCTGAGACTTGGGCACGGCCCTGAGGGAGGCCTTGGGAATGGATGAGATGGGGGGGCGGGGGGGGGAGCAAAAATCATACAAGGGAGACAGGTTTGGGTGTCTTGGGAATCTAGTGTTGCCGCTCACCTAAAGAGTGCGTGCGCGTAGAAGAGAGGCTATGGGGTGAAAGGATAGGTGTGATTTGGAGTGTGTTGGGTTTGCAGTGGAATACCCAGTCAGAGGTCCCAAAACAAGAAGACCTATGTGCAAGGGGAGCCTGCAGGACAATTTCATAGGTAGAGGTGAAGCTGAAAGTCTTGAGCATGGTGATTTTCAATCAGGATGCGGGGAGAGAGGACCTGCCTCCCTTGGATTTTGATATGTGGGGTTTCAGATTCTGATCCTGCCCTGCTAGGGAGGGGAGAATGCCCCCCCCCGCCGCCCCCGTTACGAACCCACTGCCATAAGGACCCAAGAGAATGTGTCCTATTTCACTTGTACCAGGTCAGAAAAAGTACGTGGGCACCTGTTAGCTCCTGGGGTTTGGTGTTTTTTTTTTTAAGATTTTATTTATTTATTAGAGCACAAGCAGGGGGAGCTGCAGGCAGAGGGAGAAGCAGGCTCCCTGCTGAGCAAGGAGCCAGAGGTGGGACTCGATTCCAGGACCGTGGGATCATGACCCGAGCTGAAGGCAGGTGCTTACTGACTGAGGCCCCCAAGCTCTCTTGCTGGCTCCTGTTCGGACAGCCTGCAGCCACAGGAGCAGATAGCATTGCCCAGAGAGAGATCAGATGGGAGGAAGAGACAATCTGAATGGAATTGCTGAGGAACACGACTGTTTAAGGGGCAGGTGGAGGAAGAGGGCCTTGCAAATTACAGAGAAGCGACTGCCCGTGGCGGGGTGGGGTGTAGCCTGGAGGAAGCCAAGGGAGGAGAGGCTGGGTCACAGATAAGGGCTACTGTCAAGGGCTATGGTCGGCCATGACATATGAGGACTGGACAAGGGGCAGAGCGGCAACAGGGAACATTCAGGCAGTAAGGAGACCACGGGGGAGGAGGAAGAGTTTTGTAGAGCGGCCGGGCAGCCTGAGACGGCAGCAGAAGTCAGGCTGCTAAGCATAGTTCCTTCTTTAGGGAAACTTGGCTGTGAACCGGAGGATTTCTAGGATGGGAAACAACGAGCGTGCGAAAATGATAAGGTTGTGCAGGAGTGAGGATGGAGGGGATGAGGAGAGCAGATGCAGGCACACCCTGGGATTAATGCTTTTAGACCCAGCCCTCCAGCTTCCACCCTCTCCACTCTCGTCCGGGGCCCGTATGGCTCACAGCCCCTGCCCCAGAGACCTCATCCACGTGTGTGTCCTTTCCCGCCCTCCCCATACCGCTAACCCTTACCCACCGTGCAAGGCTCTGTCGAGTCTCCCTACCTTCAGAAGGCCTCCCCTGCAATGGTGGAGAGACAGCGCCTTGGGTCGAGCGTGAAGGCGGGGGTTCTCCTGGGGGGCTCAGTCGGTGAAGCATCTGTCTTTGGCTCAGGTCATGATCTTACGGTCCTGGGATGGAGTCCTGCATCAGGCTCCCTGCTCAGCAGGGAGACTGCTTCTCCCTCTCCCTCTGACCCTCCCCCCTGCTTGTGTTCTTTTTCTCTCTGTGTCTCAAATAAATAAATAAAATCTTTTAAAAAAAGTGCGAAAAGGTGGGCGTCACCTGTAGCTCTGCCGCTAAGTGCGCGACCTCCAGAAAGTCACGTGATATCTCTTTTCCTTGGTTTTCTGGTCAGTAATACCCGCTCTAACTTACACACAGGCTTGTGTACAATATGAATGAGACCAGGGCAGTGAAATGCCTCTGAAATCACACACAACACGGCACGATGGTGCGACACTACCATTTCCTGACTGCATGGACTGATTCATTCAGGCCTGGTTTTCGCTGGATAAGTTAATTCCCTCAACTTTGTTTTGTCCTTCAGTGCCTGTTTCGCTGAGCACAGAGGTTATCATGAGGAGCAAGACAGTCCCTACCCCGGGGAGCTTCTAGTCTGGTGTGGGAGGCAGGAAATAAATAATTACATCCTATCTAACAGCTAGTTGTTGAAGTGCTATAGAGAAAAATAATGCAAAAGGAGGAGGAGGCAGGCCTAGGAGTTGCAGAGAAGGGTACTGTTTTATTTTATTTTTTAAAAAGATTTATTTATTTGAGAGAGAGAGGGCGGGTCAGAGGGAGAGTGAGAATCTCAAGCAGACTCTGCTGAGCTTGGAGCCTGACTCGGGACTCGATCCCATGACCCTGAGATGACGTGAGCCTAAACCAAGAGTCAGACACTTAACTGACTAAGGCAGCCCAGAGATAAGAGTAGTCAGGGGACATCCTGAGGAGATGATATCTCAGCAGAGGAGAATCAAGTGAGGGGGCAAGGCCGCGGGGCCATCTGTGGGAAGAGTGCCTTAACCCCACGGGCACAGCAGGTGCAAAGGACCTGAGATGAGAAGGTGTGCACTGTGTTCTAGAAACAATAAGGAGGCTAGTGTGGCTTGTAGGTTCTAGTAAAGGCGTTGCATTTTATGCCGATGGTGATACTAGATCGTGGAGGGTGGGAGCAGAAGCAGGAGACAGGAAGGGATATGGCATAGAAGCAATAGCACGAGAAGAAATGGTCAGACTTTAGATATATTCTGATGGGTTTGCTAATGCAGTAGATGCTGTGGGTTATGAGTCAAAGTTGGTGCCAAGATTTTGATCCTGAGCCAATGGGTCAGTAGTGCTCTTAAATTAAAATTGGGAAAATGGGGGGAGAGAATAAGTTTCTGTGGGGGAAAATGTTCTCCCCCACCCCCGCTTTTATTTATGCAATTTTGTACTTCGTGAGAGAGAATTTAAGTACAGGCCTTCAAGATCATCTAATTCAGTGATTTCCGAGTGAAAGTGCTCTGCTGCAGGTTTATAAAAAACACCTGCCTCCCTCTTCTCAAAGTGAGTCTTCCCCTAGTAATGAAGGTGTCCTCTTCCTTCAGGGTTGGGCCAGAAAGCAGGTTGGACATCATTGACCTACTTCGTTTGCTTGTTCTATGGGTGAGAAGAACAGAGCTGAAGAGGTTGTTGGAATGGCCAGGGATACGAGGCTAGCTGTGATCCTCTTCTGGTTAATAATTATGTCGCGTGTGGTTAGTTTCTGTTTTCAATTCGATGGTAAACTCCTTGAAAGCAGGAATCATGTCTTAAAGTCTTTCATGTTTTCCTTCTTGCCTCAGAGAATGCTGAGTAATAACAGGCATCATTCCACATATTAACTTGAACATACTCATGAAAAGAAAATCAAGTCTTCTGCAAACGTTGATGCCTGTGATCTTACCTGCGCCCGCAGTTAAAGACGTATCCATTGCTGAGTTTCCCACTGGAGTTGGGGCATCAACAAAGTATAAGCACCAGGGCCAGAGACAGACAAAGTTCAGCCTTGAACTTCCAAACTTGGAAAGTTTCCAAACTTCCAGTGCTTTGGAATCAGATAACCAAGGAGAGAGGCGTTAGGGAAGCATGTTGGCGTTGGTGTACTTTGGCCAGTCACACGCCGCTTACTACTGCTTTTATATGGAACTATGTGAGAGTGAGACCAGAGCCGTTCTGTAAGTGCTTAAGGCCTTTGTGGGTCTGCCTTCAGCCCCGGGAAATCTTTCCCGTATGTCTGCTGGGCTCCTGTGTGTTTGATGTTAATATTAAGCAGTGCCCATGTGGCCCTGTGTTCTCTCATATGCGTTAAATATAGATAGATATGTAAAGGCCGTAGTTCTCATTTGTTGTTTTTGAGATTGCTCAATCCGTTTGATTACATCTGTTCTGTTTTCTTCTTTAATCGTTTGTAAAAACGCGCTCTCAGTGTGGCAAGAGCCACCCGCGGGACATTCCAGCGTCAACTTTGGAGGAACGATGTCCACTGTCCGTGCAGGTGTGGTGTACTCATTTGAGCGGGTGGCTGCTCGGAGCTGGTGACAGACCGCACGCTGCTGAGGTCACTGTCTGGGCCTCTGACCCACTGCACTGGTCTTAGCACTTGCTTCCATACGCTGCCTCCCATAGGAGTCCTGTTTTGATCGCTTCCTGGCCCTTCGGCTAAGGTCAAGGGTGGGAGTCCTATTTTGAGCCAGAGTGGTGTTTGCAAGGAGCTGGTAGAGTCAAAGAACACTTTGTGAACTTCCTCTTCCTTCCCCTTCTCCGATGCTTTCTTCCCCATCTTCAGAGTTAGATGAGCCTGAATCAGATTATTCTAGGGACAGATCCAGCATCTTGAAGTCTTAGATCCTTGGGGCCCCAGGTAAAGGAAGGCCTTACAGCAGTGAACCTGCCATTTTGACAAGATGGCAGCAAGCTGTGCTTCTCTTGGGCACATCTGTGTCCTTGAGTAGAGCGCAGCCCTGTGCTTAAAATCCGAGTCCAAGGAAGTTCAAAGCTTTCTTCTTGCCTGGGTTTGTTTCTCCATATGTAGCATCTTCTCTAGGTTCCAGGGTGCTCGACTGAACATGAAGTTGGTACAGCTCTTCATGCTTAGTGTGCGCAGTGTCTCATATGCGTGGTATTTGCCCTGGCTGCGCAGTGCGTTCAGCAAGAGAACGAGACTAGCTACCATTGGTTGAATAACTTATCTTCCAAGAACGGCACTGAAGGCTTTCCACATATTTCCCACCTGGGCTCCCTCCCACCCGCCACCACCAGAAAGGAAGGAGCTCCCATAACAAAAAAGCATACATTGTCAGTGCAGAGATTTTGGCCTGTTTCTCCTATATTCTGTTTTGTTCTCATTCCCTTGAATGAGAATGTCTACCACATACTAAGTCTCGAATAAATGTTTGTTGAGTAAATGGATTATTTTATTTCCTCCCCGGCAGCCCTCGGTGGTGAGATTGGCTGTCCGGATTTGCTGGTAGGGGAGTGGGGCCCGGATTTGAACCTGTGTCGACAGCTGCTCACTCTGGGTTGGGGCAGGGGGTCAAGTCCCGCCAAGGGTGACTTCCGGTTCCTGCCGGCAGCTAGTAGACGTGAGGCTCACCTACATAAAAGATTCAGTGGTGGGGTAGCACTTACTTCCAGGCAACACAAGAACTGTGCAAAGTACTAGAGGAGTCACGAGTGGGGGAGAGGTGAGTGAATGCGTGCACACCGTTTAGAGCTGTGCTCGCTGCGTGTGCTTGCTACGTGTCACCCCCGTTGTGACCACGACTATGATGATGTCACCATCATTTTCTATGACTCCTATGAACCAGACTCCCAAAGGAATGACTGTTCATTTGTGGCTTGAAATGGCCAGAGATGGTTTCATGAACAAGGTGGTCATTGAGGCTTGGACAGAATGTGGGCAGGTGCGGACAGGAAGGGAAATACTGGAGATGAAAATCCTATAAACCGAGGCTGAAAGCATGTGTTTTCTGTTCCTGGGACAGCAAGGACGCCACTCTGCCTGGCACAGAAGGGGTGTGTGGGCTACTAGGGCCAGTAAAGATTAAGACTGATAATTCAGAATTTATTTATTATGGCCTGAGTGCTACATTGTGTCTGTGAGATCGGATTTGAAACCCCGTATCTGTTTCTTTCTTACGCAATCCAACCCTCTTTAATAAGAAATGCCACAATCTGTGGTTGCAACGTTGTATCTTGTTGAGAAATCGTATTTGTGCCTTTGGTGTCACATAGCCTGTGAGACAGATAATGAAGAGGCCACTTCTGTTTGGCCTCATGTTTATGAAATTTAAGACCCTCATTTATGATTATTGACTCAAATATATCTTGGAAGATTAGTAAGGCTATTATATGCTGCTGTAGCCTCCTTAACAGGCTGTAATTCCCCGGGGACCAGGCCTGTGCCTCATTCATCCTCAAACCTCTTCCAGCACTGAACACAGTTGCTGGCATAAACTAAGGACGCAATAAATTGTGGTTGAATTGAATTTGCAAAGCATGTGAAGCTGGCCACCTCTGCGCTTGCGGGAGTAATTTGCAGCAGAGCTATATTTTTTGACTTATGTAACGCATTTCATCTTGTTCCAGGTCCAGCCTGATGACTGGAGGGGCTAAGCGAGGAGTCCCCAATCCTTGGCTCTTTGAGGAGCCAGAGGAGACCAGAGGTTTGGGTTTTGATGAACTCCGGCAACAGCAGCAGAAAATTATCCAAGGTATTGAACACCACAAGAGGGCGGGCCCAGAGACCTTGTCAGAATTTTACTACCTTCTCGAATGTTCCTTACCACCATTGAAGATCACGGGGAAAGCTGTTGGTCCTCGAAAGCTCTTGGTGATATCCTGAGGCATAGACAGATGGTGTCATCCATCAGGGGAACCCATGGAAGTAATGATTTCCACTGGGAGGGAGAGTGCTCCCAGAGCTCTGAGTCTCATAAACCCAGGCAAATCTGATGTACGTGCCTCCCTCCCTTCACTCCACGATGGGACTCATTCTCCAAACACAACACTCCCCTCTTTTTCTTCTACAAAATAAGTCCATTTGGCTTTTACCTTCAAGTTCATCTTGTCCAGTGATTTTTAAGCCTAATTGGTTTCTTCTGCATTTTTAAATTTCACAAGTAATGCATGATTGTTATGGAAGGTTCAAACAATACAGGGATATGTAATGTGGAAAGCTCCCCTGGGACGCCTGGGTGGCTCAGTTGGTTGAGCAGCTGCCTTCGGCTCAGGTCATGATCCCGGCGTCCTGGGATCGAGTCCCACATCGGGCTCCTTGTTCTGTGGGGAGCCTGCTTCTCCCTCTGCCTCTGCCTGCCACTCTGTCTGCCTGTGCTCACTCTCTCTCTCTCTGACAAATAAATAAAATTTAAAAAAAATCTTTAAAAAAAAAAATAAAAAAATAAAAAAATAAAAAAAAAAGAAAGCTCCCCTTATTGGTCCTCTAATCTCAAACTGTAAACAGATCAATATATCTGTCCTCAGGCTTTTTTTCTACACACACATACACATAGAAGCACACATATTTTTATGTCAGTGAGATTATGATAAAGGGTAATGCCATAGCTTTGACATTTTTGTTTAATGTGTGTCATAGACATTTTTCATGTGCCTGTTTTTGTACATGGTTTTGTGTATTACAGGTATGTCTTTCTTTCTAATACCTTTTCAGAAGTTTTACTGAGATATACTTGACATGTCATAAACAGCTCATACTTAAAAATGTACGATTCAAGAAGTTTTGAGATATGTATGACACTACGTCTGTCCTGTATGTTTTCTATCAGATTTACCACTAAGTATTTCATGTTTTTTATTCTCTTCTTAATGGCACTTTAAGATTTCTACTTCTGATTGTTGCTAATGTGTAAAAGTGCAACTGATTTGTGTATATTGATCTTGGATTATGCAGCCTTGTTAAACTCAGTAATTTGTTCAGAGCTTTTTCATAAAGTCTGTAGGACTCTCTTTTTTCCTCTTTTTAGAGCAGTTTTCAGTACACAGGAAAATGTACTGGAAGGTTCTTTTGCGTGTGAGTATCCATTTGTTCCCACACCATTTGTCAAAAAGACCGTGTTTCTCCACTGCTTTGCCTTTGCTGCTTTGTCAGAGATCATTACGATATTTCTGTGGGTCCATTTCTGGGCAGTCTGTTCTGTTGATCTGTTCTTTCATCTGTAGCACAGAGTCTTAAATACTGTAGCTTTAGAGTAACTCTTTTTTTTTAAGATTTTATTTATTTATTTGACAGAGGGAGAGACAGCAAGAGAGGTAACACAAGCAAGGGGAATGGGAGAGGGAGAAGCAGGTTTCCCACTGAGTGGGGAGCCTGATGCGGGGCTCGATCCCATGACCCTGGGATCATGACCTGAGCCAAAGGCAGCCGCTCAATAACTGAGCCACCCAGGCGCCCCTAGAGTAACTCTTGAGGTCAGGTAGTGTCAGCGTTCGTCTTTTGTTCTTCTCCAGCAATACTGTGTAAGGTGTTCTGAGTCTTTTCCCTCTCTTATACTTGTAGAGTCAATATCCATAAAATAATCTGCTGGTATCTTGATTGAAATTGCATTAGATTGGGGCACCTGGGTGGCTCAGTGGGTTAAAACCTCTGTCTTCTGCTCAGGTCAGGATCTTGGGATCGAGCCCCGCATTGGGCTCTCTGCTCAGCGGGGAGCCTGCTTCCCCCCCTCTCTCTGTCTGCCTCTCTATCTACTTGTGATCTCTTTCAAATAAACAAATAAAATCTTAAAAAAAAAAAAAAGAAATTGCATTAGATCTATAAAGTGGGGGGGAAACTGATGTCTTGACAATATTGAGTCTTTCTGTCCACATACATGGACTATCTCTCTTTTCATTCTTTTTTTTTTTTTTTAAAGGTTTTATTTATTTATTTAACAGAGAAATCACAAGTAGGCAGAGGCAGGCAGAGAGAGGGAGAAGCAGGCTCCTCGCTGAGCAGAGAGCCCGATGTGGGGCTCGATCCCATGACCCTGAGATCATGACCCAAGCCAAAGGCAGAGGCTCTAACCCACTGAGCCACCCAGGTGCCCCTTAGTTATTTTTGATTCCATTCATCAGTTTATAGTTTTTCTCATAGAGATCTTATACTTATTTTGTTAGATTAGACCAAAGTACTTAATTTTGAGGGATGCTGATATAAATGGTATTGTGTTTTTAATTTCAAATTCCACCCATTCTTTGCTGGTTTATAACGAAGTGAATGACTTTTGTATATTAACTTTGTATCCTGCAACCTTGCTATAATCGCTTTTTAGTTTGAGGAGATTTTTTTTGTTCTTTTGGATCTTCTCCTTTACACGATCCTGTCATCTCTAAACAAAGTTTTATTTCTTTCTTCCAAATTTGTACATTATTTTTTTGTCTTGTCTTGTCTCATCTGGTTGCATTAGCTAGAACTTCCATACAATGTTGAAAAGGAGTGTTGGGAGAGGACATCCTTTCCTTGTACCTGATCATAGTCGGAAAGCGTCAGTTTCACACCATCAAGTGTGATGTTCTGGGAATTTCATAGGTATTCTTTATCAAGTTGAGGAAATTCTCCTTTATTCCTAGTTTATTATACATCATTGGATTTGATTTGCTAATTTTTTTTGAGGATTTTTTTTATCTATTAACGTGAGTGATACTGGTCTGTGTTTTTCTTTTCTTTAATGTCTTTGTCTAAGTTTGGTATTAGGACAGTGGTGGCCTCAGAAAATGACTTAGGAATTATCCTCTTTGCTTCTGTGCTCTGGAAGAGATTGTAGAGAATTGGTATAATTTCTACCTTTGATGCTTGGTAGAATTCACCAGTGAACCCTTTTGGGCCTGGTGTTTTCTGTTTTGGGAGGTTATTGTTAATTCAGTTTCTTTAATAGTTACAGACCTATTCAGATTGTCAGTTTCTTCTTGTGTGAATGTTGGCAGCTTGTGTCTTTCTAGGAATTAGGCCTTTTCATCTAGGTAATCAAATTTGTGGGCGTAAAGTTGTCCATAATATTTCTTTATCTTTTTGATATCCATTAGAGCTTTAGTGATGTCCATGTTTAAAATTTCTGATTAGTAATTTGTGTTCTCTCTCTCTCTTTTTTTTTTTTAGTTAGCTTTGTTAGAAGCTTAATGATTTTATTCATCTTTCTGGTTTCATTGATTTTACTCTGTTGATTTCTTATTTAAATTTCATTGATTTATTACTGTAATAAAGTAATACAGTAATCCTTCTTACTTTGGATTTAATTTTCTTTTTTCTTTTTTTTAAAGATTTTATTTATTTGAGAGAGAGAAAGAATGAGAGAGAGAGAGAACATGAGAAGGTGGAGGGTCAGAGAGAGAAGCAGACTCCCTGCCAAGCAGGGAGCCCGATGCAGGTCTCAATCCCAGGACTCCAAGATCATGACCTGAGCCGAAGGTAGTTGCTTACCACCCAGGTGCCCCGAATTTGCTCTTTTTTTAAAAAGATTTTATTCATTTAAAGAGAGCGAGGGACGCCTGGGTGGCTCAGTCATTAAGTGTCTGCCTTTGGCTCAGGTCGTGATCTCGTGGTCCTGGGATGGAGCCCCACATTGGGCTCCCTGGTCAGCAGGAAGCATGCTTCTCCCTCTCCCACTCCCCTTGCTTGTGTTCCCTCTCTCGCTGTGTCTTTCTATGTCAAATAAATAAATAAAGTCTTTAAAAAAAAAAAAAAAAGAGGGAGTGAGAGAGAGCACAAATAGGGAGGAGGAGAAGCTGGCTCCCAGTGAGCAGGGAGCCTGACGCGGGGCCGGATCCCAGGACCCTGGGATCATGACCTGAGCCGAAGGCAGACATTCAACAGACTGAGCCACGCAGGCGCCCCTAATTTGCTCTTTTTCAAGTTTTCTGAAGGGTGGGAAGACTCTTGATCTTAGATCTCTCTTTTTTCCCCTAACATAAATATTCAGTGCTATAACTTTCCCTCTGTGTACTACTTTTGCCATATCCGGTAAATTTAGTTTTGTTTTCATTTTCATTTACTTCAAAGTATTTGGAAAGTTCCCTTGAGATTTCTTTTTGATCATGTGTTATTTAGAAGTGTGTTGTTTAATCTCCACGTATTGGGGTGTTTTCTAGTTATCTTTCTGTTACTGATTTCTAACTTCATTCCATTGTAGTTTGAGAGCAGATGTTGCATGATTTCTATTTTTTTTTAAAGATTTCTTATTTATTTATTTATTTGACAAAGAGAGATCACAAGTAGGCAGAGAGGCAGGCAGAGAGAGAGGGGGAAGCAGGCTCCCCGCTGAGCAAAGAGCCCGATGTGGGGCTCAATCCCAGGACCCTGAGATCATGACCTGAGCCGAAGGCAGAGGCCTTAACCCACTGAGCCACCCAGGCGCCCCATGATTTCTATTTTTAAAAAATTTGTTAATGTACGTTTTGTGGTCCAGAATGTGGATTATCTTGGGTGAATGTTCCATGTAAGCTTGAGAAGTACATGTATTCTGCTTTTCTTGGATTAGATAGTTTATAGATGTGCCTTATATCCGGTTGATTGATGGTGGTGAGTTCAACTTACTGATTTTTCTGCCTACTGGATCTATTTCTGATAGAGTGATGTTCTATCTCAACTATAATAATGGGTTTATCTATTTCTCCTTGCAGTTCTATCAGTTTTTGCCCCATGTAGTTTGATACTCTGTTGTTTAGGCATGTACACATTAAAGATGATTGTGTCTTCTGGGAATCAGCCCCCTTCTCTGTAGATGATGATTGTCTCTGTCCCTGATAATTACTTGCTTTGAGGTCTGCTCTGTCTGAAATTAGTATAGCTACTCCTCTTTTCTTTTGATGAGTGTTAGTAAAATTTGTCTTTCTCCATCCATTTACTGTTAATCTATATGTGCCTTTATATTTAAAGTGGGGCTCTTGTAGACAACATGTAGTTGACTCTTGTGTTCTTGATCCACTCTGACATTCTTTTAATTATTGTGGTTTTACTTATTAATTTCAATTTGGATGCCTTTTATTTCTTTTTCTTGCCTTATTGCACTTGCTACAATCTCCAATACAATGTCGACTAGAAATTGTGAGAGCAGGCATCCTTGCTTTGTTTCTAATCTTAGCCAGGGAACATTCATTTGGAAGCTAGGTGTGAATTTTTCTTTTGTTTGGTACTAGATATTTTTGTATTTCCAGAAGTTTTCTTGAGATTTGGGGGGAGGGGCGGTGCAGTTATTTGAGTATTATTTTGTCAGGTGGGCCAGAACGGTGTTTATTTTAGGGAAGTCAGCAAACCATGATGTGTGGGCCACGTCTCATCCACCACCTGTTTTTGTAATGGGCTGCAGGCTTAAAAACAGTTCTTCCATTTTTAAGTGGCTGAAAAATAGAAGATGATTTCATGACTTGTAGAAATTATATACAATTCAAATGAACTTTTGTGGGAGCACAGCCCTGCTCACTTACTTATGTATTACCTATGGGTGCTTCCCTGCTTCAGCGGCAGAGTTGAGTAGCTGTACTGGGGACCCTATTAACCACAGAGCCCCAGATGTTTGCTGTCTGGCCCTTCATAGAAGATGTTCGCCGCTCCAGTGTCGAGTGGTCTAGCCTGCTAGAGAGCTAAAGGCATTCTGAGCACTCTTAACGCCCCGTAAATCATGAGGTGACCTGGTTGGTGGGAATGAGAGCTATGTCCAACCCCGTCTGAGCTCAGAGGGTCATTCCCTCTGGCTTTCAGGTGGTTCTTTCCCTTACGCATGGATCCTGGCTAACGATCACCCAACTGACACCTCAAGGTGGGCCCTGTGCAAACCTCTTTGCACAGCCCTCTCCCCTTTGTGCTGTGCCCTGCGTACTCTCCCCTCCTTGACCTATTTGGATACTTCTCAGTGCTGGGCCCCCCATGCCAGGCAATATGTGGGGCAGCCCTAGAGCTCATCTCAGTTGTTTCCCGTCCCTTGGGGAGCGCTGGCCTTCATTTCCTGATACCCGCATCTCTCAACTGTAGTTTTATGTATTTTGCCTATGGTTTTGTGTTTGTTTTTGTTTTTGTTTTTCCAGTTGTTTCTTTTTCAGTTGTTTCAGACCAGAAGTAAATCAGGTCCCTGTCAGTCCCTCTTGGCCAGAAGCAGAAGTCTAATTCTGTCTTGAACTCCCCGTCCACAGTGGAATTATCTAGTAAATGAACCTCTGTGCCTCCCTTATCTCTTTAATACTGTGTACTTCTCCCGTTATTATGTCTGAAGCAAAATAAACCACATAGGGTGCTGTGCACAGCCGTTCACCTACAGTGACTCATCCTTCTGGGTTCATGGTTCCTGAAAGAAGTGTCTTGCTTGCTAATAGTAATGAATTTTCTGGCATTGTTGCTTTTTTTTTGTCCCAGAAAAGCTGCTTTCCGTCAGAAGTATTCTTGTCACTGAGAGGGCGCTGGGTGCGGAGGCTGCTATAGGTCAGGTGCGAGAGGGTCCCGCCTGCTGGGTTTTGTGTCAGGTTTCCAAAGCAGAGAGCGTCCTTATTGTTTGCTCCATCACCTTTGGGGGTGCGTGGAGGGTGGGGACAGGATGGACACATGAAGGAGTGGGGCACAGTAACTGGCTGCATTTAAGACATTTTCTTCTTCTTCCCTTACCTTGGTGTTCTAAAGTGCTGTATTCCTCTTCATTTTCCCAGCGAGCTGTTTTTCAAGGATACGCATGCACACTAAAAACAATGGAAGCAATCATGACGTTAAACCCTTATCAGCCTTTTCTCTGCCTGAAGAAGCTTGGGGATGGGCTCAGGTTGCCGTGGTTTTCCTTCATTGCCGGGTCCTGCACTAGAAGAAACAAGGGCCCCGAAGGGTCGTGTCTAACTTCCTTTCGCCCATGGAATCCGTGAGCTTTTCTGTACTTCTGTTGACCCTTAGAAAACACTTTGAAAATCATCCTAAAATAACAGTTTATCGGTAGAACTTAGACTCAAGGCAATGAATGCTTTCCTTTTCTAACTTCGAAATGATGCCTCATGACAACTAGTTGGCCAGCCTTTGGCTTCCGTGCTCCCAAAGCTGTAATTTGAGGCACCGATGGACATGAGGCAGAAGACGGGTGAGGGGCCGGCATTAACCGGATCACCTCGAAAATCCCTGAGACAGAAGAGAGAAGGGTCACTTTTTGGGTAGGACAGACTCTTGCCTCTGAGTCGGATGGCTGACCGTGGAGGAGAGGATGTGCCCTTCCACCTTTTCAGGGGCTCTGTACATAGGGTTTTAATGCCGTCTCTTTGTACCATGATTCCGTCGATGTTCTTTCTAGATTCCAGCAGAAAGTTGGGCATTTGTTCTGGACTTCTGTGTTCTCAGGTCCCTTTGGGTCGGCGTGTGGAATAGCTGTGGGGAAGGTGGCTAGCCAGACCTGGCAAAGCTGGGCAGCTCGCCTTCAAACCTCGGCAACCGTAACTTCACAGATGACCTTCTTGGAAGATACCCTTTCTTGTGGCTGTTACCTATGCCAGGATTCCTCTCTCCAAATCTTAAAACGCAAACAAAAATAGAAACATCTGGGAGTTTTCCCAATGGAGTAATTAACTTTATCCAGCGTGTCCAGCCTTCCTCCTCCGTCCCTTACTTCCCCTTCTCCTTGCGTCAGATGTGAGAATTCCCATTTCTTCTGTCTGGGCCCTGGACTGACAAAGCATCAACTACTTTTCCTATGACCTAAACTCAGGACTGTCTAGTATTGCCCGCAAGCCCTCCCCTGTGTCCAGCGGGCCCTAAAGTGCATTCTTGTGCAACCCTCTGTGGTCATTCCTTGATGGAAGCATATTAATTAGGTATGCTCGGTGCCACTGCTTGGGCTCAGAACTGGGGCGAAAATACAGGAAAGGAAGACACAGCTCCAGCCGTTGGGGCCCTGGTCATGTGCTTGGTCAGGGGTGGCAGCTCTTAGGAATGTCCCTCGGTTTTTTCTGCCTGTTAAAATGTTGGTAACCTTTTGCCATGGCCAGTTTCAAAAATAGGGAGGTAGGTAAAATAAGGTAACAGTCCCATTTTGCCCATCAATTGCTTCAACCATTACCAACTCCTAACCAGTCTTGTTTCATCTCTTCGTCTACCCACCTCCCCACATTGCCCATCCCCTGGATTACTTTTTTTTTTTTTAAGATTTTTTTTTTGTTTTTACGATTCTATTGATTTGACAGACAGAGATCACAAATAGGCAGAGAGGCAGGCAGAGAAAGAGAAGGAAGCAGGCTCCCTGCCAAGCAGAGAGCCTGATGTGGGGCTCAGTCCCAGGACCCTGGGACCATGACCTGAGCCAAAGGTGGAGGTCTTAACCCACTGAGCCACCCAGGCGCCCCCCGCCCGCCGATTATTTTTTAAGCAAATCCTAGACGACATATCCTTTTAGTGGTGGATATTTGGGAATGTATCTCTAAAGCATATTTATAAAAGGTAAAGATTTTTTTTTTTAATACAACCGCAATGCCATTATCACCCTTAATAATTTAACGGGAATTCCTTAAGATAATCAAATACCCAGTGTTCATATCTCCCAGATTTCCCACGATGGATTTTTTTTAGGTCATTTGATTCAGGATCTGAATGTGGTCTATACATTACAACTGATTGATATGTCCCTTAAGTTTCTTTAATAGATAGGTGCTTTTGCCAACCCTCTCTTTTTCCCTTTGCAGTTTCTCTGTTGAAGAAGCAAGGTCATTTGCCCTGTACTTTCCCACTATCTAGACTTGCTATTTGTAATGCCATATATTGTTTAACATATTCCTCTGCCCCACATATTTTCTGTAAATTGGTAGTTAGATTTGGTGGCTTGATCAGAATCGAGTTTGTTATTTTTGGCAAGAACACGTTGTGATGACTGTCCCTCTCTGATCTAGAGCCGCCAGATAGCCCTCCCACAATTACATGATGTTCAGTGAGGGGATGGTTTTTCCGAGCGTCTAAAGATAGGAAGGATCCAAACACCTAATTATTCCTAGGGGATTTTCAGAAACAATGACTGTATTAGTTTTCCGTTGCTGCTGCAATAAATTTGCACAAACCTAGGGACTTAATACGCAAGTTTATTATCTTCCTGTTCTACAGGTCACAAGTTCAATACAGCTCTTCCTGGGCCAAGATCGAGGTGTTGGCAGAGCTGGTTCTTTTCTGGAGGCTCCAGGGAAGAATTCATTCCCTCACCTTTTCTGGCTCCTCGAGCCTCCCCGCCCACATCCCCTGGCTCCCAGTCCCCTTCTTCAGTGTTCAAAGCCAGCAACTTGCATCTCCCTGACCTTCTTCAAGTCTCCCTTTCACCACAGCTGGGACAGATTCTCTGTTTTGAAGGACTCACGGTTATACTGGGCCCAGCTGGATCATCCAGAACCCTCTCCCAGCTCAGATTCCGTAGCCGGAATCACATCCGCATGGTTACTTTTGCGATGGAAGGTCTCCTAATCTCAGGTTCCAGGGGTTGGGATGTGGACATCTTCAGGGGGCCGTTACTCTGGGTAGCACGGTGCTCATCCATCCTTAAACTGACAGACGGTTGATAGAGTGTGGTATGTGGCAAATGGTTATGATATCATAGTGACAGGGGTTATGTGACGGAGGGCAGATTAGGGGCAGCGAGCTATGAGCGTGCCATTAGCGTATTTTCGCACGGCTTCACATAATTGCGTGGGTCTTGATTGCTTCTGTCTCTGTGAGTAGCATTTGCTGTTGCTCATTGTCACTCGGGTGACTGCACTGCATCCCCTTGGAAATGCCACCATAAGCCTGGAGAAGCTCAGGTCATCAGTGTGATCGTTAATACATACACAGCATCTCCCTTACCTGGACCCTCTGTGTCTTTGCATTATGGAATGGAAACTTTATCCTAGTGAGGAGCTACCAGGTTCTTACAGAAATAAGTGGCCCAGAGTTTTCGACCCTCGTTCTGTTTTGCGTCAGCAAGATAACCTTTTGGTAGTCAAGTCAGGCAGTGAGCCAAGATTGAGAGAAAAGAGTGCAGGAGTATTGGTATTTCCATTCATAATCTAGGTCTCTGCCAGATAAAGCAACTTCAGGGCTTTCCTGATTCTTTTCCTAATTCTAGTTAAATTGTTTTACCTTTAAAGCCACATTGACCCTTGACCCTTGACCCTTCATATAGACTGTGCTTGGGATGCATTTGGAACTGTACCGCAAGGTCGGTCATCCTATAGCAGCACTAGGTTGACGACAGATTTTTCTTGGAGGCCATCCAAAAGGTTGCTCAAGCCAGAAAGGTCCTCATTATAAAGTGATTTTGCTATAAAATGGCCCCTTGGAACAATCCCTGGAGATGGCAGGTCATTTGTATAGTTAAAAATGTACATAGTGTCAAAGACATGTTACTGAGGGGTCCTTACCTCACACCATTAGTTTAAATAAATTCCAGATGAATTAACAAGTTAAGTGTAATGGCTTAATTCCATAAAAAGACGAGGAAAAAAAATAAGTAAACGTTAATGTGATCTTGGGTAAGGAAAGACCTTCGTGATTTCTGTTCTTGTAGATCTGCTTTTCTGAGACACTTTTTAAAAGTCCCATTTAAAAATCCCCATCAGCAAGTGAAGCTGTGAATGGCTCGTTGCCCTCATCTAGCATATGGCTGGGGTAGAAAGATCCCTTATCATTAGACTCAGCCCCAGAATGTTCTTCCCAGTGCCCCAGAAAGTGAAGAGAAAAGTTCAAAGAGCTCACGGAGACTGTCCCGTGAAACACAAAAACAGAAACAAAGAGAGCAACGACACATTTTAAAGAAAGGATCTCGAATAACTTGAATTCTTTTACCTTTAAATTTTCAAAATCTAGCAAAGTCATATGTCTTCATTTTTTAAAGCAAAAATGCTATTTTACTATACATGTTTTGTATCCTGCTTACCTACGTATCATGAACTTCTTTTAACATCAAAATGTTCATGTACGATATCTTTTTTAAAAGCTATCTAGTGTTTTACTTAGGAATATACTACATATTTTAAAATAAATCCCTATGTTTGGGCATTAGATAGTTTCCAGTTTTTCACTACTATACATGTATGCATCTAGGGTCCAATCGAAAAAGAGATTTGAACAGGGAAAATGTAACATCTTTATTAACCATAGCAGGGGAGGAGAGCAACAGGGCAGGATACTCTGCCGCTGGGGAGGGAGTGTTGGTTGACCAGGGCTCCGGGACACTCCACAGCCAGCGAGCCCAAGTCCCACCCGCCAGAGGAGGGAGTAGCTGTAAGCATTGCAGGAGCTTGTCAGGGGAGCCAGAGGGAGCCCAGAAGCCAAACACCGTCCTTCTGCCAAGTGTCTGCAGTCCTGCCTATTGATAGAGCAGGCAAAGGAAGAAGTACTTAAAGGATCCTGATGCGTTTTCACTGAACAGCCAAAAAGGATGACTTTGGGACTGAAAGGCAGTAAACTGATAAACAGCCCAGGAAACGTTTCGGGGGATATCCTCGTAAATACCTCGTTGCGTACCATCTAAATGTTCTCTTACGTTCGTACACATGCAGTTGAGAGGTGAAAACGTAGGCACGATTTGCTCTGTAGAAAGGTATGTTTCCCGTCTTCCCATGACAGTGCTTCGGAGCTCCTCCTTCACACGTTAGTTAACCCTGGGCCTGCCGAGCTTTTCAGTCCTTCCAAATACGATAATCCAAAAAAAAAGCTCATTGTTGATTTTTATCGATATCTTTTAAAAAATTAGTGCTGTCAAAGCTTTTATTTATTTTTCCTTTGGTATTCCGTTGTGAATTTCATGTCTCTCTCCTTTGCCCATTTAGAAAATTGGAATATTTTTCTTACTGATCTGCATTTGCTCTTTATGTGTTAAGTTTAAACATTATGTAGTCAAATCTTACGTTATTTCCGTTGTAATATTTAAAATTTTAATTTATCTGACAACTGTTTTCGTTTAAGGTATGAGGTTGGTATTTACTATTTTTTTCTTTATTTTCTCTTTAATATTAACTGTTTTTTTTTTTTTTTTTTCTTTTCCAGCCCTAAGCGTTACTTTTACAGTATATTGAATTGCGTTACATGCCTGGGTTGGACTCAAAATTGTTTTCCTTTGGTTTTTAGTGGCCGCATCTTCTTCTTCTTTCAGAACAGGATGCAGGCCTAGATGCCCTGTCCTCTATCATCAGTCGGCAGAAACAGATGGGGAAGGAAATTGGGAATGAACTGGATGAACAAAACGGTAAGAACACGTCTGGCGGCGAGCACATTTGCCGTGTAGCGTGCATATGAGAGGTTCAGATATTTGTGAAGCGAGTTGAAGACTACAAGACAAGTACAGTAGCTTAGCACCCGTAGAGTATTACAGTTCAACGCAGTCGAGGGTGCTTTGTGGCAGAGTTAGATTGTAGTTAGCTGAATGCATCGTAAGAAATTTGATAGGAAATGTCTAGTTCTTTGTTGCTGCTTTAAAAAATACTTAGTTTTACGAGCCACGTGTCCGAGGAGCTTTTCCGTTATGTGATAATGGGATGAAATTGCTCAGAGCGTTGTACACTGACGTGTGGTGCTCCAGGCCACGGGCAGTCTGGTGTCCATGCACCCAGGGGACCTGGCACCTCTTCCCTCATAAATTGCAGACCGTGGGGCAGAAAAGTGCTTGAAGATCTCTGCTCAGGACTTGATGTGACAGATCTGGTTGGAGCAAGATAATTTGAAAACCACAGCAGGATGGCTTGGGGAAACAGCTTTGTCAGTGTGCCCCACCCCGTGCGAAAATCTCCCAAGCTTGTGGCATATGGTACGAGGGGACCCCACCATGTGGCGCATGGTATGAGCGGTGCGGCCGTTGGAATGGAGAGAAAGAGGACAGAGGCAGGTGACCGATGGCACTTGTACTGCAGTGGATGGTTGGGGGGTTGGGGGCCAGTGGTCTGTGAGTGGAGAGCCCAAGTCCAGGTGGCACATGTCCAGTTAGAGATGCCCGAGAGCCATCCGAGTGGCAGTGTTGAGTAGATAGTTGGAGGTTTGGTACCAGAGCTCAGCGAGAACACAGGACCAACGAGAAGGAACGTCAGAAGCTTCTGCGTGGAGGTGACGTGTGAAAGTGTAGAAACAGTAGGGCCTCCGTCTTTGTCATTGCATGTCATCAGTACACAGCGTCACAAAGGCCACGCTAGTCCTGTTTGCTAGCAACGGAGCTCAGAGTGGCCGAGGGGCCTCCTAACATCACATCACTTAGAAGTGCCAGCATTGAAATTCCAGCACGGGTCATCGGATCCTTGTGACTGCTCTTTCTACCACACTGCCTGTCCTCTCTAAGAAAGCCCACGTAGGGAGAGAACAGTGGAAGGTTCTAAGGCTTTAGCTCTGGGTACAGTACTGTGGAGGCTCGCAATGGTTTGCTTTCAAGAAAAATGACCACAGGCCTGTGAGCACAGCAGTCCTGGGAATGGAAACTGTCCAGCAAGGACTTCCTTTCTCAATCTCCACAGAGAATGAGTTCATTTCTTCCCACAACACTACGCATTTGTCATAAAGAAATAAACTCATCTATTTATTGTCTATGGTGAATAAGTAGATTGCTAAAGGAAATGGAGAAACCCTTTATCTTTATAATCCTACTAGTGCTCATTACTAGTTCAAGCACGGAGGGGAGGATATCTGAGTCCTTTTCCTGATGGTGCTAACTAATTTACATATTTGCATATAATTCAGTGATTGGCCAGTTCCTTCCTGGAGAGAGTGTTAGTAAGAAAATAAACTCTAGAGAAAATCTGCTTATCATAGGTATAATTGTTCTTTTAAAAAAGAAAGGGGGATTTATGTATTAATTTCACAGGGAGGTGGGCAGAAGTCGAGGGAGAGAATCCTAAGCAGTCTTCTCACTGAGTGCTGAGCCCTATGCGAGGCTCGATCCCACAACCCTGAGATCACGACCTGAGCCAAAACCAAGATTTGGACGCTCAGCCAATTAAACCACCCAGGCGCCCCAATTATTCTTTCTCTAAAGGAAGTACAGCATAGTTAGCGGTCGGACAAGAAAGGATTCTAGCCACCAGATGGTGAAGCAGGCCCATCCTGTGATGTGCCTCGGTAAGCCACTGTGTAGTCATGTCTGGGTGGGTGGCTAAGAACCAATGGTACATTCTTTGGTGGGTGACTTGCTGACTTCCCGGGTGAGATCACTGTGCATCTTCCCAGCATAAGCAACCTTGCCAGCATGTCCTTGTCTTGTCTTCCCCGTAGTCTGGTGGTTATCGTCCTTTTGCCGCCTGTTAGAGTCACCCGGGGGGCTTTGAAACCCCTTGAAGCTCAGGCCATACCAGTGTTTTAGATTTCTTTTATTGCTGTAACAAATTACCACAAACTTAGTGGCTTAAAAACAACACACATTTATCATCTTACAGTTCTGGAGGTCAGAAGTCTGACCCACATCTCCCTGGGCTGAAAAAAAAAAAAAAAAAAAAAAAAAAAGGCAAGATGTGAGCAGGGCTGCAATTCCTTTATGGAGGCTCCAGGGGAGAATTAATTTCCTTGCCTTTTCTGGCCTCTAAAGTCTTCCTCCATTCCTTGGCTCATGGCCCCCTCCTCCATCTTCAAAGCCAACACCAGTGAACTGAGTCCTGCAAACATCACGTCACCCTGACCTCTAACTTCTGCCTATCTCTTCAGGCATCTTTGTGATTCCATTTGGCCCACCCAGATAATCTAGGATAATTTCCCCATTTTAAGGTCAATTGGTGAGCAACCTTAATGCCTCTTGGCCGTGTACTGTAACATATTTGCGTGTTCTGGGGACTGGACTGTAGACTCCTTCCGGGGACCGTGGTTCCACTCCCTGTAGTACTTAGACCAGTTAGACTAGAGTCTCCAAGGTTGGGGCCCAAGCATCCACATCTTTAAGGCTTCCCAGATGGCTTCCTTGTTGCTGCCGAGTTTGAGAACCAGTGTCCCCATCAAACATGAGCACTCTCTGTTCATATTGTCTCTCCTGTGTCCTCATCGCAGCCACAGACCCCACGCACGTGCGCAGAAGTACACTTGGAGTTACACAGACACACATACCATCCTTGTCATGGTTTTGATCTCCTTTTCTACCCCCATCCTTTTCCCTTCTTCCTCTGTACCTCCCAGCCCTCTGCTCCATCCCAGCCCTGGATGCATACATGTGTACATAGGCAAACAGGAGGTATTTTTCCACTTAGTCGCCAAAATAAGCTGGGTTTTCTCTGTGGTGGCCTCCCAGAGAGATTGTAGTTATGCTGGTGGTTTTCTAATGTGCACGTTTGCTCCTCAGAAATAGGGCAGAGTCAGCCATTTTCCTTCATAGGGACTGAGAGACTCTCTAAGGATAAAAACTGATATCCCTGCCAAGACTACAATCGGCCTTTATTCCTTTTATCAAAATCAAAAAAGACATTCTATCTGTAGGTATTGAGAACAGGGTGGCAGCCCCATCTGGATTTTTATTGTGACCTGAGTGTGTAATGAGGAGCCAGGGACACTGGAGAAGGATACCACTTTTGTTGTAAATATCTCTATTTGATTTACTGACCTACTGAATTAGTCGTTTGGTTTTCATTAAGTGAGAAAAACAATGGGCTAAGATAATGGCCAGCTGGCTATTTTGGAATCAACTACCAAAACCTTACTAAGAAAATACATTGTACTTAGGACCTAACCACAAGCTGAAGAGCCAAATTACCATCAGTTTAGGAATTCAGGTTCCAGTCTTCTCACATGGATTTTAAAAAAGGGTCAGACCAATACCAGTAACTGCCCTGTTCACATGCTGATGACCAAGCCTAATGAGGAAGAGGATTAGCAGTGAAGTGAAAATCCCAGTACTGGAGGCCTAAATTGTACCTGGGTCTGGGGGTTGGGGAACCGAGCCAAGGAGATCACCTTGTGGAAATACAGAGTTCTGTGCCCTTCAGTTCAAGCCAAAATGTATGGGTGGTTGGGCACAAAGGGCTCATGTCAGACTACCCGGATGCCATTCCAGAATGGGGAGTCATGGTGCTGGTTTACCAAACAGTTCCTTAAAGTTCATACTCAAGAGGACAGGACCTTTTGAAAAGAACACTAATACAAGAAGGTGAATGGGATCGAATTGACTAACATAATTGTTCCTAAGACCTCATTTTGGCACTGGCCAAGCCTTAAAGTCAGGACCAAGAAGGACCATAGAGGCACGGTTCCGATGCTAGAAACAGCACCAAGAACAGACTGTTCCACCAAGTTTTGCTAATGTGTGCCAATCCTGACATTCTTTTTGATGTTCCCATGTCCCAACTTTGGCCCAGTCCTTCTGATGCATCTCTGTTAATCTTTGAGCACTTCCTGTTTTCTGAAAGAAAGCAGAATGACAAAGAAGGGCACTTGCCTTCACAGTGTCAGCACTGAGATTGAGGAGATCAGTGTGTCCTTAGAGAGAGCCAGAAAATATGACTAATGTCCTTGAAGGACAGAAGACCAAAGATTTCATGTACACCTCAGTGAATTGCCATTGTAAAGGTCTGTTAGAGCCACTCAACTGAATGTTCCTGTTGAACATTTAAGAAAGTAATGTGGTAGACTGAATAACAACTCCCCTCCCCCACCAAATACACACATCCTGATCCCTGGAATCTGTGAATGGCACCTTATGTGGCAGAAGGGACTTTGCCAATGTGTTAATAATAAATTAAAGATACAGACAGATCATCCTGGATTGTGTGTTTGGTCCTTATAAAAGGGAGGCAGAAAGAGATTTGAGGCAGAAGAAGGAAAGGTGGTGATTGAAAAGATGCTATTCTACTGGCTTTGAAGATGGAGGAAGGGGCCACAAGCCAAGGGATACAGGGGGCACAGCTCTAGAGGCTGGAAGAGGCCAGAAAATGAATTCTTCCCCACAGCCCCTAAAGGGACACCTTAACTTCAGTCCAGTGAAACTGACTTTGGACTTCTGATCTCCAGGACTGTAAGGGAATGCGTGCGCACGTCTGTATGTGTGTGTGTATGAGGAGCCAAGGACAGTGTGTGTGCGCGCACGCATGTGTGTTCACACATCTGTGTGTGTGCATGCACGCGTGCGCACGTCTGTGGTGTGTGTGTGTGTGTGTGTGTGTGTGTGTGTGTGTGTGTAGTGAGTTTCCTTTCTGGGTCTTAGATCACACTTTATTCCAGAACATGCATATATTTGACTCCTGGAAAACCTGGTGCATACTGTTAGGGAGGAAGAATTTTCCTCTGTTCTTCAAGGTCCTTCCAGCTGGATGGGAAATCAAATTGACATGAGACAGACTTAGAGGAGAAAAGCAAATTTAGTTAGGTGCCTATAGGGAATTCTCACAGATATGAAATTTGAATGTGTGTTAAGCCCCTAAGTTTGTGATAATTTGTTAAAACAGCAACAGGAAGCCAATATAAGGAATAATGATGTATTTTTACCAGTTGTCAGCGAATCCTGGTTAACTACCCTTATGCTAAAAAATTACTTTGAGTCTTCCAGGTGTCTGTAGCTCTTCCTCTTGAAGAGACTTCTTCAAAGCAGGCTTCACAGAAGGATGTTTGCATTGCTGGTGCCGCAGTCAGTCCCCACCCGAAGGCCTCTCAAACTGTTTATTTAGCACTTTGATAATAGAATTTAGTCTTGTATTAATGAAAGAAGTCTGTGGGCAGCTTGGTGAAGGGATCTTTTTGTGGCGTATCCAGGATCAGAATTTCTCAACGCGTGCTAGGCAAGGTGATTTTAGGAAATATGTTGAGAAACACTTTCCATTTTAATAGTTGCATATTTCAATGAAATAAAAATGACTAACATTTGAAACCTGTGATTTTACAGCAATATAAAATTTCCTTATTCAATTAAATCACATAAGGAGAAAAATAAGCATAATATGTACCATAATAAGCATAATATTTATGTAATAATATATTATTATAGAAGCATAATAGTGAGTTGATTTAAAGGAAAACATTAAGCATATACGGAGCAGGTGAAATACGAACATGGCAAAGAAGTCTAAAGGTGGCAATTGAAAAGCTGACGTTTGGGAAACACCACTATAAGAAGACTCTTTTTGTTCAAGTTTGGGTTGCTATAGAGTACTTACTTATAGAGGTTTTCAGCCTCGTCCTGGGAGAGCTCTCCGTGATTTAATAAGTGCCCCCTTTCCCCTTGGCCTTTGCGGCAGTGAGCTCACACGTTAGACGAGCAGAGGGGTTGAAGGACCAGCTGCCACGATGCCTCCCAGCCCGGCAAGCCTGTAGCTCTGTAACGCAGTGGCTATGGTAGGAGCAATGTCGTCGGGTCGCACACCCCCAGAACCTAAATACAGCTGCCCTTTAGGGAAGCAAGACAGGCAGGAACCGCCTTTCTTTCAAGGAGATATAAAGTGGCCTGAGGTGTGGGGAGTTCCTGTGACCACTTGGCAGGTGACGTGTGAGCCGAGTGACACCTGATCCGCCTCCCAGAGCTGTCCCCCAAAGGAGCCATGCCCAGACTTGGCGAGCATTTCCCTGTTGTGTCCAGTGCTTTACCGGTCAAGCAGGCCTTTATAAATTGACATGGGAACCTAAGCCCCCACCTCCAAATTTGGAATAGAGACATATAAATGTCAGGTGGGGAAATGGTTTTCTCTAAGTGGCTGTGCTGATCCGGATTCGTTTCCTTGACTGGGATTTCTTCAGTGGACTTGGCAGACTGCTAGGATTAGCAGAGCGGGCTCTCATGCCCGTACTTCATTCATACAAAAGCTCGTGAGTTACTTCATCTCTGAGGTCCTGAGGCTGGGAAGGCGTCTGGGACCATCCCCAATGTACAGGGTACTTGCAGAACATGCAGCAGGAGAGCCTGACCGAGTCTGAGACTCAGGAAAGCCTTCCCTGAGGAAATGAAATGGGTACTGAGATTTAAAGGGAAGATCATTTCAAACAGAGGGAACAGCATATGAAAAGACCCTGATGTGGAGAGGAGCACAGCAAGGTTGAGGAATGTGTGAGAAGGCCGGCGTCCCCAGAGTGCGGAGAGCCTTGGAAGATGAGAAGGGAGAGCAGGCTGAGTTGGGGCGGGGGCTGTGTAGGGGTGGTCATCGACTGCCACTGTGCAGTGCCCTGGGCATCCATCATGTTAGCACTATCCATTGTGTGAAATTGCCCAATTTCTTACTTCATCGGTCCTGTCATTTTGTCTGTTTAACTCACTTAGACTCAGGGAGACAGGTCTGCAAATGCACATCTGCGCTTCTCGCATTGTCCGCAGTAGTTAGTGCGTCTAAACTGAAAGTGTTCGGCCACTTTAGGGGAGAAGAAATGAGCACATCGGCAGCAACATTTATTCATTTATCGAGCATGGTTCTTTATATCGTGAAAACCAGCGCTAGCACCTAAAAGCCCAAGTCCCTCTTAACCACCCCCCCCCTTTTTTTTTTTTTCCTGTGATTACTGTCTGGCTGGGGGAGATGGACATTAAACAGATACTCCCCCACATCAGGGTGTTTTCTCTGGTCGTGGTAAGAGCTTTCAGGGAGGAGGCCTGCCGTGGCCAAGCTCACACAGAGCTCCACAGCCAGATGGTGACTGAGGTCTCAGGGATGGGCTAGAGTTGGCCAGTGAAGGGGGAGCGGGCCAGTTGCCGCCTCCAGGGAGTGGCCGGACATCCCCTGTGAGGTCTTGGAGGCTGGAGAGAACCTTGCAAGTTTGAGAAATCCACAAAGGCTTTTGTGGCCGGGGGAAGAGTGAGTCAGGAGGCGAATGGACGGGGTGAGGTTGTGCTGGGATCTGGGGCCGGGGCTAGGAAGGCTTCACAGTATGAACACCTAGTAAGCCCTGAAAATTACAGAGGTTTTCTATTTTCCTGGGAAGGACTCTGGTTTATTTTAGCCACAATCAACAGTTCTCGTCAGGAAGCAGTTATGTTAACAGCAATTTTGAACAGGACTGCGGCTCTGGGCTCATTTATGCTATTTCTTCTTTTCAAATATACAAAAGCCTATACATCCTCCCTCACATAGCACTTCTACGCGCCACAAATACTGCGTTTGGTGCCTTTTTTTTTTTTTTTTTTAATCACTGAATCCATTACTTCTTATAAATTACCGTTGGTTTTTCTTTTTTAACCCCTTGTTTCTTAATTTCCAAACATTCATGTTGATTTTGCCATCAAGTTGTCTGGGTGCCAGAGAATCACGCCCTATAGCGTACTGGTTCTTCCCCACTTGTTCGGACGTCCTCCAGGGAGTGGGAATGGTCACCAGTAGTCACTGTTCCGCATGTGCCTGAGAAGGTACAGTTACCAGGCCGTGGGGTCAGGGCTTTGAAAAGGCTTTCTAGAGCAGCCTTCGGAATGCTCCTGTCCACGTCTTGGCGTGACCTCCTACCTCTCTGCTTCCTCTGTCAGTTTCTGCAAGGGGCACATAAAATCTGCTTCCAGGTCTGTGATTTCAGCTTTCCACGTGATTGGGTTGCTTTTTTGTTTTCTGCTTTTCAGGGAAAGGCTCTCAGGCACATATATGCACAAGGTTCTTTTGTTTTGGCGGTTGTTTCTTTTTGTTACTAGGGAAAGATATGCCTTCATCTCTAGTGTGTTTTGTATTAATATCGCTACCCAGGCTTTCCTCTGGTGAGCATTTCCTAGTGTAGCGTTTCTCACACTTTGTGGTCTCAGGACCGCTTTGAATTCTTCAAAATTGTTGAGAGCTCCTGAGAGCTGTGATGTATGTGGGTTATCGCTGTCAATACTAACTGCATTTGAAATGAAAAGCGAGCGTTTTATTTATTTGTTAATTTTTTGTTGTGTTATGTTAGTCACCCTAGAGTACATCATTAGTTTTGATGTCGTGTTCCATGATTCATTGTTTGTGTATAACACCCAGTGCTCTGTGCACTCCGTGCCCGCCTTGATATCTGTCACAAGACTCACCCATCCTCCCAGTCGTCTCCCCTCTAAAACCCCCAGTTTGTTTCCCAGAGTCCATAGTCTCTCATGGTTCGTCTCCCACTCTGATTTCCCCCTTTTCATTTTTCCCTTCTTTCTCCTAATGTCCTCCATGCTATTCCTTCTGTTCCACAAGTAAGTGAAACCGTATGATAATTGACTCTCTCTGCTTGACTTACTTCACTCAGCATAGTCTCCTCCAGTCCCGTCCATGTTGATGCCAAAATTGGGTATTCACCCTTTCTGATGGAGGCAGAATGCTCTGTTGTATATATGGACCCCATCTTTATCCATTCGTCTGCTGAAGGGCATCTCTGCTCTCTCCACGGTTTGGCTATTGTGAACATTGTAAAAATCGGCATTTTAAAAACATTTATGAATTCTTTCAAAAAGGAATAACACACAATTACGTGTTAACATGAATAACTTGAGTTTTATGAACAGTAACCCCCAAACATCAGCAACTTCAACTAGGAAAGGCTTATTGTATTTTTTATCTTTCGGTGTGTGTCTGTTGTCGGTCATTGGTGGGTGTGGTTAACTGAGAGCCCTGGCCGAGGCAGTAGCCACCATCTCAAACATTGTGGGGGTACTGCATCAGAGATAAGAGAGCTCTCCAGGGACTTGTTCCTGCAATGAAATGCTCTGGCCCAGAAGCTACCGGTCAACCTCTTTCACAGCTCATGGTCAGATCTAATCATGTGCCCCTACCTAGCCGCCAGGAGGTGTGATCCTACCAATATGTCTAGTTGGGTGACAAAGGGGACAGAAAGTACTGATTAAAGGGCACATAGAGGTATCATGGGAGCAGTATTTAGCAGTCAAGAACCGACTTTGAGCAAATTCCGTCTTCTCACCTAAGCTTCTTATCTGTAGGATGGGGATTTTAATGCCTGTTTCAGAGTATGTTAGAATAGTGCTTCACACGCTGTAACTGCTGTCGAAGTGTTTTCCGTTATTAGCTCTATTAACAGTACAGACTTCCAGGTCAAAATGGTAGGCTGAGCTGATGGGGGAGTCCTCCCACTTCCTCTTCCAAACACATGGAAATGTAAGATGAAACATTTTTTTAAATTGTTTTATAATTCTTAGCTGACCTTGAAAGCAAGAAAGGGAGTTCTCCAGGTGTCAGAAATGAAGGCATTTACCCCCGGAGGTGAGTGGAATTGAAGACTCGTGGCCCTCACAGCGAGCTGAACCAGATATGTCCCTTGGGGATCTGCGTGTAAACACGGACGTGGAGACGGGAATTGAGGCTGGGGGCCCTGTGCCCTGTGAGGGGCTGCAAGTGGGTCTCCCGTGTAAAGCCAGGAGCTGGGAAATGACACTTTTATAGGAAAGCTAATGTCCCCCACCCCCGCCCAAGAATGAGATGCTCAGTTGGGCCACCCACCTCGGGCCACAGCCACCCTTTTATTTTTAACATGCATACCTAAGTTTATGTTTTTCTAAGAAAGTCTGAAGCAAATAAATATCTCAGAATAAATCAAGTTTAGAATGCTTAAACTCTCTTTCAAATTCCTGATCTTTCCTGCTGTTTTCAACGGAAGCTCCCCCACCCCCCCAAACCCCATTTTTCCCCTACAGTCAGTATTTTCTTCAGATTTACCAGCATTGTGTACTGATTTCTGTTATAATTGTTGTAGTCATTCTGTTACTCAGCTCTTTTGATTTTTTTTTTTCGAGAACTGTACTTTTAAAGATTTATTTATTTATTTGACAGAGATCACAAGTAGGCAGAGAGGCAGGCAGAGATAGAGGAGGAAGCAGGCCCCCACTAAGCAGAGAGCCCAATGTGGGGCTTGATCCCAGGACCGTAAGATCATGACCTGAGCCGAAGGCAGAGGTTTGACCCACTGAGCCACCCAGGTGCCCCGAACTATACGTTTAAAACACCAATATGCTTTACTGCTCACAGTAGCTTTTTCCCACAAAAGTATGTTTTCTTTGTTTTTATTTTTTTTATTATTTTTTTTAAAGATTTTATTTATTTATTTGACAGACAGAGATCACAAGTAGGCAGAGAGGCAGGAGGACAGAGAGAGGAGGAAGCAGGCTCCCTGCTAAGCAGAGACCCCGATGTGGGGCTCGATCCCAGGACCCTGGGATCATAGCCTGAGCTGAAGGCAGAGGCTTTAACCCACTGAGCCACCCAGGTGCCCCCTTTTTTGTTTTTAAAGAGAGAGAAAGAGGAAGGGGAGGGGCAGAGGGGGAGAGAGAATCTCAAGTAAGCTCCATGCCCAGTGTGGAGCCCAAGGTGGGGCTCCATCTCACGACCCTGAGATCATGACCTGAGCCGAAACCAAGAGTCAGACGCTCAACCGCCTGAGCGACCTAGGCACCCCCAAAAGTATGTTTTTAAGGTTGTAAAATCTATTAAACCTAGTACTGGTACTAGTTAGAACAGAGACTTTCTCCTTTTGCTCCTTGCGTTTTTTCTGTTTCCTCTGTGTGAGTTTTGGTTTATTCATCCCGGTCTTTGCCTTTCATGCTGTCTTGGGCTGAATTACATCCCCTCCAAATTCATGTGTTGAAGGCCTAACTCCTAGAACCTGAGAATGTGAGCATGTTTGGAACTCGGATCTTTAAAGAGATGATTCAGCTGAAATGAAGTCATTAGGAGGGGACCTCGTCTGCTGTGATCGATGTCCATATATGAAGAGATGAGGACACAGACACACACGGAGGGAAGAGCACATGAGGACACAGGGAGAAGGGGGCTGTCTGCCCGCCACAGAGAGAGGCCCTCGGAAGGACACCAGCCCTGCCCAGACTTTGATCTCGTACTTATATTATAGCCTGCAGAATTATGAGAAAATAAGTTTCTGTTGCTTAAGATGCCCATTCTTGGTACTTCCTTGTGGCCATCCTAGTGGATGAATAACGCATGGTGTGAAATTCTATACTGACTTCGTATTTATGAATTAAGGACCATATCAAGGAGTATGGGTAGCTGACATAGGCTTTCTTTGTATTTAGGTGGGTTTATTTACCCCCAAATTTTCTTTCTTGAATGGGAGGGTTGGCTGTGTACTGTGTTTCAATGGGTAGGGTATACCAGTAGTCAGGTTTCCCCTTTAGGGTATGCGGTTAAGGTGAAGAGATTCGGGACCCTTCCCTGTAACCCTCATCCCAGAATTAACTAAGGTAAGGAGAACTTGAACCTTTGGGTGACATCTTTCATGTATTTTATTTCTTTTCCCCTCTCTGTCTATTCTAAAGGGTCTTCCTTGACTCATTCACTAGCCTGGCCACCAACACCATGGGCGACTGTCAGGAAACCCTTCCCCTCTAGAGAGAGCTGTTCTGGGGGCTCCAGCTGGGACCCAATACTGCAGACTTTAGTCTACACAGGACAGGCCCAGGAGCCAACTGGCCCAGCTTTTCTGTAGACAATTCTCCACTCAGATGCCCCGATTCCTGCCTGACAGCCACTTCTTTGTAGGTCTTTCTTTGGCTCCCAGTAGCCATTGACTCACTCCAAACTTGGAGACTCTCCAGAGTTCTCTCAGGAAGAAAGAGCCCCTATCTGTGACTCTGATGATGTATTTCAGGTTCCAGTTGTGGTTGACCTTTCAGTACAGTCCCGGCTATCTTCTTTCTAGAAGAAAGCCTTTACAATGACTTATTCACTGATAGCACTCTGTGTTTTCAGGCCCACCATGGATTTCTTCTTTCAAAAAATGTTTTTACTGGCACTGCATTGTGCTCTCAGGAAGAAAGGGGGCAGCATGTATGTTTACTCTACTGTCCTGAGCTCAGAGTCTCTTTTTATATTTTTTTTACGAGGTCACAGTATCTATAGAAATTGTTTTGCTGCAACAGCTAGTGTTCTGGAAGCTTCAGTTAAATTTTTAATATAGTCCGTGAAAGTTGTTCTCTAGGGCTAAGGTGATTATTTTCCATTCACTTACGGTATTAAATATTCGGTAAATGTAAAATCAGCTCTTTATCAGAACATTCATTAAAAAAAAGAAGATTAGGGGGTGCCTGGATGGCTCAGTCAGTTAAGCATCCGGCTCTTGATTTCTGCTCAGGTCATGATCTCAGGGTCATGAGATCGAGCCCCATGTCCACCCGCGCACTGAGCATGGAGTCAGCTGGAGATTCTGTCTCTCCCTCTCCCTCTGCCACCTCCTCCCTAAAAGAGAAAAATCATTACTCCTCTCTAGGGAGGGGTAGTTTATAGTAATGGGGTCTGGTGGGAGAGAGAGAAAGAGAGAGAATGACTTAGAAAGACAAGTGTGTTGTTCCAACAATAACTATCTGACACCAACTGGGTGTCCAATAATTTAATTTAGTTGTGACACTATTTACTTGGAGATAATGTCAAACTCCACAGGTTTAAGGGCTCAGTCCTCACCTTAGATCCCAGCCTCAGGTCCTAAATGTCCGTAAGTACTTCTGCTCCATTGGCTGTAAACACAGGGTTCCCACAATACCCCTTTGGGATTCAGTAGTTTGCTGACCCTACTCACAGTACTCAGGAAACACTATACCACGATCCCAGTTTTGTTTTATAAAGGATACAACTCAGGAAGGCCAAATGGAGGAGGTACGTAGGGCAAGGTCTTGGGTGGAGGTGTCCACGCCTTCTCCAGACACATCGCCTGCCGGGCACATTAGTGTTTTCCCCAACCCAGAAGCTCCCCAGGCCTCATCGCTGGAGATTTTTTACCGAGGCTTCATTATGTAGGCACGGTTGACGAAATCTTTGGTCACACAAAGACCCCAGATTCTTTGAACTTGTTGACTCTGCAAAAAACAATACCAAGGCTTGCACCTGTGGTGTTTCTCAACCAGCTTTAATTCTGGTGATGACCGAGGTTGGACCCAGATCGGGCCCCACGCATTGACATGCCTGTCTAGTCTAGGGCCTTCTTCATCGCTTTCTTCTAGGCCCATGTCTTGGTCTCTACTCTGGCCTTGAAGCCAGTCTGGAAGGCCATCTCATGAGGGAGAAGCAAGGATTTTCCAAAGGAAGAATCTATGGAAACAGTTGTCAAGGAAAAGGGCATTTATCCTCCACCGCAGGATGGCCAGCCTAGGTGATTCATCCCAGGCTTCCTCTCTCCCTGGGCTTTACCACAGTTCCTATTTGACTTCCAGGAGGGAGACTGTGAGGCCAGCCATAGCAGCTGAAGTGGAGGATGGCTGACAGAAAAGCACACCAAACGAGAGACCAAAGAGAATCTCAGAAGAAAGGCCAAAGCCATCACAGGTGGCAAGAGGTCACCCTGGAAGCTCCCCATCCTACCACTTGGGCCCAGTGATAGTACCATCCCTCCTCCTTGGTGCCTTGGTAGGAAGAGGAAACCTGGAGCTCTCCTTGGAGGCTGTGTCCGGGGTCCCCAAGACCACTCCAGAATCCGCAATTTGCTGGAAGCGCTCAGCATAGACATGCCTACTTACTAACGTTTGTGACCCTCAGATCAGTAGTCACCTTGGTTTTGCAGTAATTCCCAGATTCTTGTAAAGAGGTGAAAACTTGGAATCATCTGGTGCATACCTCCTCAGCCAAGGTCAAACGAGGCTATGCTCTGCCTTTTTGCTTTTGCTCTTACATAGAGATGAGCTGAGGATGGAGAGTCCCTCGCTCTGGGGCCAGGTGGTTGGGATGGAATCCCAACTCTCTGAGCTGTGTTCAGTGGGGGGAGGGGGGGTGGCGTGGAGTTCTCAGGCAAGTCATGAAACTCTTCTGAACTTTGTTTTTCTTTTGAAAAATAAATAGTATCTACCAGGATGACTTCATTTTTAGGATTTAAGATATAATCTTTGTGAAATTAGATACACACACAAACACACAGATTTCCCTCACCATCCAAAAGTAGAGCATTCCTGAAGTCTTTCATAAGCCAAAATGGCATAAAGCAAAGAAGCAATTATTATTAATTTACATAGAAGAAATTTTTGAGCATCCCCACACCCAAAAAATAACCTCTCTCAGGCTTTTCTGATAACTTAGGACACATCTTGCTAACAGATGCACAAAATAAATCAAGACAAAATGCAGACGGTCGCAGATGGCAGTTCCTAAGTATGGCAGCTTGATGCCGAGACACTGAGCGTAGTAAGTGGAGAAGGAACATGGCGGTGCTGTTTGGGGTGTGTGCTCCCTCTGTAATAGCTCACCACAAAATGAATGCTGAATGCTGTTTTTGCTTTTGTTGTAAAGGAAAAAATCCTCTTTTGATGTATTTTGGTTAGCAGAAACAGGTCTTAATGTAGTGGGCCTTTCGTAAAGGGGGAATGGCATAATGTGAACTTCGGAAAAATGGGGCATATTTGTATAATGTGTACACACACACACACACACACACACACACATTTCCTGTAGGAACATTTGCTAATTCAGCGCCCTTGATGACTATAAAACTACCACAAATAACAAGAATTGACTCTGGCTATGCTCACAGTTATGATTTATTACAGTGAAAAAATACAAAACACGGGAGAGCAGGCGTGAGCTTCTAATGGGCCCCTTTTTAGGGAAGTCGCAGACCTGCAATGGCCCAACAATGAGTTGTGACCTGTGAAGCATTGCCAACCAGGAAGCTCATTAGAAACTCAGGGCCCAGGGTCTTTGGAGGGCGTCGGTCACCAAGGCAGTCTCTGGCTGGCACGGTCCCTGCTTTCAGCCCCCCAGAAGGAGAGCAGGTGTTCTGCATAAACTGTTATTTATATAGTTTAGGAACACAGATGAGCAATCACTGAATGGTGGGAACCCTCTGAAAATCCAGCTTCCCAAACACCAGCCAAGAGCCAATTTTGTAAGTAGGCCTTTCTGAGAAAAGCACTTAGGCCTGCTGTGTCAACTCTTTTTTGTTGTTGTTTTTTCCAAAGAGGCCTACACCAAGCACGATTTATTTATCACGCTATTGGGTCTGTCTGTGATGGGAGGATTTCGGGAAGAATGAGAGAGGTGGGCCTGTGCTCTTGAGAAGGCGAGGGGCAAAGAGCGTGCGGGCGACGGAAGACGAACGTGAGCCCTTCATGGCGTCTTCTGGAATAGTGAGGGGCCCGTTCCATGCCTGGTGGCCTTCCGCCAGGCCTCTCTTCAGGAGTGTCAGAGAATGTGCTTTCCTCAGTGGAAGTTGTTGAGCCTGTGGGGTGGTGAAAGGGATGGAAGAACTTTGTTAACAAAACCCGAAGCCAGCAGGAAGGAAGTGGTCTGGTTAGGACCAAGTGCTCAGGCAGGGAAAGACCGCGTAAGGGAGGAGCAGAAGGGTTGAGCAGCAGTTTGAATGGACTTTGAATCCATAAAGCAGCTAGAGCAGGAACATGCTGTGTTTCTGACCATTTATTCTGGGGGGAGACATGATGTTCTCTTTCCATCTGGACAGTCCTGCCAGGAGAGGGAAATCTTGGAGAAAACATTTCAAGTGCACTGATAAAGACCTTTAATTGTATTTCTGTTACTACTAAAATTATTGTAGTCATTTTAAGCCATCATTTAGGAACTGGATTGATACTGAAGATAAAATCGTTCTGTCAGTTTGGTTAGTGTGAAATCCATAAGCACAATTAGCTGTATTAAAGAATTAACAGCTAGTATTTTAGAGTATGTTTATAATCGTCCTCTGAATATATTGAGTGATGCCCCTACTGAGTGTTTATGTACTTACCAGTAAGGGACTTAAGGAGATCCCGATGTGTATCTGAATCCCTTGGGGCTGTTTGGGGAAGAAAATTTGAGGCCCTGTGTATAGAAGTGACCCTTTGTGGGGGAGGCGCCTGGGGGGCTCAGTTGGTTAAGTGTCCACTCTTGGTTTTGGCTCAGGTCATGATCTCAGGGTTGTGCAATCGTGGAGTCTGCTTGAGGTTCTCTGTCTCCGCCTCCCTCTGCCCCTCCTCCTGCTCGCAGTCTCTCTCCAAAAGAAAAAAGAAAAAAGAAAAAGTAAGAGAAAAGGAAAAGTAATGATCTTTAGGATTCACTCCTAACTCCTGCCGTGGCAGATTTGTGCTACTTCACTCGTTCCAAGCTTGGCCAGTCTCTAGGGGTGGAAGTATGGTGAGTGCTCATTATTTTCAGTCAAAGAGCCTAAGAGTAGCCATTTTTGTTTCACTTTGTTTTCAAAAATAATACTTTCTCTTGTACTTGTTCTTGCCAGAAATGGGTAGAGGATGTAGGAAGAAGTCAGTTGGTGGTATTCTATGGGAGATGTGTTTTGGGCAGGCTCACGAGGAGCTCGGGCTAGAAGAAGTGGTTTAGGGTGTAAATTAATGAGATGACTGTATTCATGTTTCATCTTCTGTGTACTTGTGTACCTGGAACCTAACATTGCTCTTGTCAGGCCTCAGTTTCCCGTGTGAAGGAAGAGGGAACGACATGGAGTGCATGCGTGTTTGTGTGTCGAGAGACGGACAGGTGTGGGCTTACACTTGGGTTTGGAATGGCGTGTGTCTGATAGTCTAGGACTGCACAGTACATGAAAGTACCAAATCCAGTGCTACTCTCCCTGCTCGAGGTTGTTTTTGGGCTGACCAGGTACCTCTGAGCTTGCCTCTCTGAAAGTTCTCTTGTGCTCCTTTATCTAATCGGAATAAAGCAAAGGACCAACGCAGGCCGACTGCCTTGTCTTTTTCTAGGCTGACTCTTGGAGCACTGTGGAGTGTGGTCACATAGAGGAGGAATGCCAAGAGAAGTAGGAAAACTGTTTCAGCCTCCTTGCCTTAACCTGTGCTGCTTAGGCTTGAAAATCAAGCGTCCTTTTCTTATCCAGAAAGGCATTGAGGCACACCTTAGATTCTCTCGGGAAAAGACTCAGGAGGGAATTTAGTTTTTTTTTAATTTTCATTTTCATTTTTTTTTTCACTCTTTCTGCCATTTCCTTTTATTTACAGCTTGTGTGCAATGCAGATCAGTTCTATAACATGAGAAATTACTGCGAATCAAAGCATAAATACCTAAATACAATAGACAATCCAAAATGGACACACAGCACTCGGGCAGGAGAAAGAAATGGAATGTTCATTCAAACACACAGGAGCTTGAGATCTGTTGGATGTGGTTGTTATGGTGCCGTCTTTTTTCTAAAGACAGGAAAAATTTATTTTGGTTATCAGGACTTCTGTGACCATAGTAGATACCAGAACATCTGTGCACCGGTGTGTGACCATGTGAACAAAAGACCTTAGAGTGTCTGTTTTTAGAAAGCTTTCTGTGCATCAAGGCAGCTGTGAAAAGATTTGCTTTCCAGAGTCAAGCCCAGATTCGGCTCAGGACCAGGTCCTAACTATCTAAAAATATTGACTGAGGACAGAAAGTGTTCCAAATGTGGCTGTTCTGATTCACAGTTTTAAAAAAAAGTATAGAAAAAGTATGAAAGTTTTTCTGAACTTAATAAGCTTCCGGTCAGTCTTTACTTCCCAAATACTTGACTTACAGCTTTGACTCCTACATATATCTTACCTTTTCAATTTCAAGATTGGTCAATTTTACCTTCAAAACAGATCTTTTTTTTTTTTTATTGTAAAAAGTTTCAATATGTGCAGAGATGAAAGCATTTTGAAAGTAGTTGAGGTCAGCGTACTTCTAACTCTTTGGTATCAGTGTGACAAAATGTATCCGTCACTCTTGTTGAATTGGAATAGGTGATTAGTGTATAAGCAAAATTTACCCATTAGGCTTCAATGGGAGGAAGACACCAATCCATCATTGCCCTGACCCATGTCAATTAATATATTAAAAAAAAAAAAAAAAATGAAAGGCAATGTGAAATCCAAAGCCTCAGAGGAAATCATACAGTTCTGAAGAGACCGTGAGAGCTGAACAATGTAAAACTTTATCCAGAGTACACACACATTAGACAGTACATGACGATTTACAGTAACACCCAGAAGTTCCTTCTAACGTACACATAAATAGAATCACAGAGCTTTTGTATTACCTGTTTTATGGCCTTAAAGATTTAATGAACCAAACAAAAACTGTATCTGTTGACATCCCATCCTTCGGATCTGGGTAAGATATAAAATCTACTCTCGTGTTCAAGGTAGAATTTTAGGTGTCCACGCTTCTTAAGTGACATTTAAAGAAATCATCTGTTATCTTGGATGTTGTCTCTTCATCTTGTACATGAAGCACCAGTAGATTCAAGAGGCGTTCATCATCTAGCCACATGCTTTACATATTCTTCAAACCCATCAAATTTGGGATCCTCAACATTTTGTGAGTCAGTGAAATACAGGGTAGAATTTGCAGCTTCAAGGAAGACCTGTTTTTTCCTTGTCACACTGGGATGTCTAGATGCTGCTTGGATTGGGTCTAGAAGATGGGGCAGTTTAGATGTTTCTTGACCTGAATCTCTTAACAATAGTGATAGAGGAGGGAGAACAAGATCGAGAAGAGTGGCTGTTGACTGTGGAGCTCTGCCAGTTGCTACGTTGGTGGCATTATTTGGGTTTAGGGCAGTCAGGGTATTCTGGGGAGAGTTACTTGAAAGTGTTACAGCAATTGTTTGATTTAAATAAATCTGTGGGAAGAGGAGCAGTGCCAGAAGCAGCAGTGAGCCCTGTCAGAACCTGGCCACCGTCTCTCTGCCCATGTGCGACCCGTCAGTGTTGGGGCGTGGCATGTTTCACTGGATATGGGATGAGCGGAGAACCATTGGCTTGGGGCAGGCTTGGGCGAGGTTCTCAGGAGGGAGTTTAGTGTGTAAGATGTTAATTAAGGAGCACCTGTGGGACCATCTCACTGAGATAGGGAGAGCACGTAAGCAGGATGGGCAGAGGGAGAAGCTGAGCTTGAAGACAACCTGAGCCAACACCGTGGGAAACTTTGCAGCCCAAATCGCCTGTCAGTGGCCATCTTGAATTCACAGGGCTGAGCCTTTATACCCCCATCTCAAGCAGTCATTGGATGTAGAATGCCATGGGGAGAGCATGTCCTTGGACAAGATAGCTCTGTGCTTTTGAGACAATCCCTAAGGAGGCTGATGGTAAAAGCCATGTGCTCAAAACACTCCACATACCTGGGCCAGAAGTGCTTTCTTGAAGGGGGAAGTGGTTGGTGCATCTCCTTTGGGTCCACCACACATTGGGTCGGTTTTAAGCTTCTGAAATTTGTTGGGTCTCTAGAGTCAGATATCAGCAGGTCACATGGAATGTGCTAGAATGCAAGCCTCTGGAAATGACTGACCCATAGCCAGCATTTTCAAAAAGATGTTTATAAGTCCTTGAAATTGAACCAGAATATTCTACCGGATTTCTAATCATAGTTTTGTTAGTAGTTAGGATAAAAATACAGAATACTGTCTTTTCACCTTTACCCCTTAGAGTTAAATGTGTACTGTTATGGGAACTCTCTGTTTTAGGGCCTTCTAGGTTTCAAAACTTGTCCCGTGAAAGCTTTTTAAAGAACAACTGGAACCTCTCAGCAGATATAAAGGGTTCTTTTCAGAATGAATAAAGACCCCACACCCAATAGAAATGATTATTTGCTTTATCTCATAAGTGCCAGCATCCTACCCCCTGCATCAGCATCACACCCCGTTTACTTTACAAAAAAACAAAAGCAAAAACGAACCAGTCAGACTTTATAGTTGTATTTTAAAAATTTCACACTTCGTTGGTAATTCTCACTATTAACTAATTAATCAAGGGAAGGATTAAACGGGCAGATTTTTATTTGGAGACTGGTGAACTTCCCCACAAGAAACCATTTACAGAGCCCAGCTCTCAGTTCAGTCGGAAATGAGATGGTTTTCCTTAGGCATTAGCTTTTCTGTTCTTTTTGCCTCTTAAAATAGCACAGAGTTAACTCCCTTCCACAAAGCGTCTTCTAGCATCTGACGTCCACTCAGGAGCCATTCTGAGTTAATGTGTATGAAAGTATCCGTCACTACTGTGTCGGATAAGGACGCCTGCGGAGATTCGAACTACTGGGAGGGTCAGAGCAGGTGGCCCCTGGAGTCTCTTACCGGAGACTTCCCACCCCGTGAGTGGCTCTGTGTAGTGCGGGGAGCACCACCACTTCCCCCCCTTCTCAGGGTGCTGTGTCCTACCTTTCCGAGAAGCATGAGCACGTGGAAGTCATGAGTTGGGACACCTCCTCTTCTTCCACTTTTCCTCTCCCTCTTCCCAAGTGAGCCCTTCTCCAGAAAGTTCTGGATATGAACTCTCAAGGAGAAGAGAAAGGTCCTTCTTGCCGATGTCCTCCAGTTACGGTGTTGTCCGCGCAGGAGGAGTGGATGGGTGTTCCCTCTGCTCCCTAACCCCGGAGGTGGGGGAGCCCCTACCTCTACATCCCTGGGGAATCTAGAAGGGCAGGCACCGTGTTTCACCCCAGAGCACCTGCAGCATGGCCCAAGCGGTGAAGCCCGAGACTCCAGCACATGACTTAATTCCTCTGTGCAGCTCAGTTATCTCATTTTTCAGATGGGACAATGAAGTGCCCACCTCACCGGGGTTTGGCGGGGAGGAGTTGAGAGCAAACGTGTAAAGGGCTCACTCCTGTGCTTCGCAGGTGGGGGCTTGTGGAGCTGAGATCCTGTGGCTTCTCGTGGAGCCGCTGGGCTCCCCGCCGCTGTGCCCGTTAACCCCGTCAGGCTATGGGAGGTAGGACGAGGGCTTTTTTGGACACAGGTCTGTGTCACTTCGTTGTGAGAAAGCAGGGTGGGAATTTAACATCACTGTTAATTTTATGATGAAACTGGCTAGGAATCTATGACATACTTACTGAGTTTTTCATGTTCTTTTTTTTTTTTTTTTTAAGATTTTATTTATTCATTTGAGAGAGAGAGCACAAGCAGGGTCAGCGGGAAGAGGCAGATAGAGAAGCAGGCTCCCCACAGAGCAGAGAGCCGGATGTGGGGCTCCATCTCAGGATCCCAGGATCATGACCTGAACCTAAGGCAGATACTTAACAACTGAGCCACCCAGGTGCCCTCGTGGTTCATGTAGAATTTGAAGAGTTCGCAAACCTCTCTCCAGTCCTTTTTTTCTGCATTCTGTTGTTGCCCCGTCAAAATGTTAGTCCTTCTGAGCAGCCGGAACACCAAAATGGTTTTTGTCTTAGAAATGCTCCTTAAGGGGCCCCTGGGTGGCTCGGTGGGTTAAAGCCTCTGCCTTTAGCTCGGGTCATGATCTCAGGGTCCTGGGATCGAGCCCCGCATCAGGCTCTCTGCTCTGCGGGGAGCCTGCTTCCCCCTCTCTCTCTGCCTGTCTCTCTGCCTACTTGTGATCTCTGTCAAATGGATAAATGAAATCTTAAAAAAAAAAAAACAAAAAAAACTGCTCCTTAATTTATCTCTCTCAGTGGTTAGCAAATTGAGTCCATTCCTTGGAGGATAGGTCATCCCCCACACTGTGGATTTTTCAAGACTGTCCTGCACACCCTGTACCTGTTGGGGTTCATCTGCTTTTCCCAGTAGTTTTTTGCTTTGCTTTATTCTTTTTATTTTATTTTATTCTTTTTTTTAGAAAATCTTTTTTTTTTTAATTTTGTTTATTTATTTGACAGACAGAGATCACAAGTAGGCAGAGAGGCAGGCAGAGAGAGAGAAAGAAGCAGGCTCCCTGCTAAGCAGAGAGCCTGATGCGGGGCTCGATCCCAGGACCCTGGGATCATGACCTGAGCTGAAGGCAGAGGCTTTAACCCACTGAGCCACCCAGGTGCCCCTATTTTATTTTATTCTTATTTACTTTTAATTTAATTTAATTTTTTACCATTTTCTGTGACCGTGAGGGCACGAGGAAGGGGAAGAAGAATACTGAGCATAGGGTGGGCAAGAACAAAGGCTTTGGAATTGGAGCTGACACCCCCCCCCCCCCTTCCCCCTCCCCCCCCCCACCTAACCCCGTAGTGGCACGACCAAGAGCAATTTACTTAATCTTTCCAAGCTTCGTTCCCCACATGGAGACCGGGGATGATAAAACCTACCTTATGGGCTGTGAGGATTTTACCGACTAAGATCACACAGGCGCTCAGCGCAGTGACCGGCCCAGCTCAAGGCCTGGAAGTCCTCAGTCCGTGGCGGCTCCGGGGGCCGCGGCGCCCAGACACCGTGGAGGGGCCGTTCAGTGTTTCATACCCAGTGATGACAGGCGAGCTGCTTGAAGAAGTGTTTGAACTCTCGCCCTCCGGAAAGTTCCGTTTCTCCAGGTGATCCTGCACACCTGTGATACGACTGATGTCAGGGTATAAATTTCTCCAGCGCACCACCATTCCCTTTTCACCACGCAGTTCATTTCTGGTATTAGTCACTGGACTGGGAAACTTTCTGGTTTTGATTGGCCAGTCAGGGTTCACCAAGGCAGAGGCTTTCCCGTGATGGCCCCATATGTTCAGGAGAAGGGGTGTTCGCGAGCTGCGCGGGGCTGGAGGCCCACAGCCCAGAGACGGCATTGCGTTGCCCTTTGTAGCTACTCCCGGCAGATGGACTGGGCGGAATGATGGATATTTTAGCATCTTTGTTCTTTCTGTTTAGGTATAACACTAGAGCTGTTTAAATCACTCAGAAAATAACATGCCTGACATTTCTCCGGTTGGGAGGTAAAACACACATGCACGCACACAGCAAAAAACCTGAAGCAGTAATCCCCCGCCTGTGACCGAGGAAGTGCTTTTGGGGAGAAAGGAGAGAAAATTGGATGACTTAGGGGAGAAGAATTCTGAAAGGTTTCATGGCGGAGCATACATTAAAACCTCAGAAAGCTCAAAGGCATGACCGAAAGTGTGTATTGAAGAGGCTGAGATGGGCATCAGAGGGCACTTGGGGCCCCAGGTCTGGCTGCTGCCGTGGCTTTGAGCGTTGATCACGTGCCCACTTCTGACGCTCTTCACTTAAGACACACACTTGACATTTCTCAGTGCGGAGAGCCCTCTAGGAATTTCGGTGTGGTGCTTAACAAGTACTGGAGACTAGAGATCGTGGCTTGATTTCATGTTGAAATCACTTTTCTTTCCTTCTTGTGCCCCTTTGTGGAAAGCCAGAAAGTCGTTCAGCAGTCACTTACCCAGCCCACTCCGGGTAAGGCGCGCCCCTGACTTTGAGCCACGATGAACGGTTATGCCGAGCAGCAGACTTATGACAGAGGCGTAAACACTTGCCTTGTGTCGTGCCTGTGTTCCTGAAATAATTGCAGATCAGCATTGAGCGATGGTAATGGCAAGCCACCATCCAAATCCCTCAGCGTACCTTTGTCTTTATGGGAACGCCCCAGAAAATCTTTTTCGAAAGCACCTGTTCTCTTTGATAATCACCTCTTGCAGCTGCTGATTTTTAAGAATCGGACTCAAGAAAGGTGCATGGCCCAGATGGTCGCAGTCGCAAATAGAATATTTCAGTCCTGCGATAAATAAAATGTCTCACTTTGAACTGGAGAGTTCAAACTATTTTTCTTTGGAGGAAAGAATGGAAGTCTGTGAATGAAACCGATCCCAGCGATAGCTTTTATTATCAGTAGTTCTGCAGCAGGGACACAAACATATAACTGTGTTTATATGTTATATTATTTATATTATATATAAACGTTGCTGTGACCACTTGGGGTGCCCACTCTGTTCTGGGACCTGTTCTTCCTGGTTTCCCTCAACTCTCCTCAGTGAGACCTTCTTGCCCCTTCTGCAGAAGACTGGGGAGCTCTTGGTTCCCTCTCTCTAGGGCCCAGCATGAGTGGGTATTTCTTCCTTGGACTTTGTAGAGCTGTGCCCTACACATTGGGTGCCCATGTGCTGGTACCCGGGGAGGATAGCCATGGCCTCAGTTGGAACATTTCTCTAGCTAGTTCTCTGTCTCACTTCCTCAGCTAATACTGCCCCAGTGGAGAGGAATCCAGAAGGTCCCTCCAACAATCCTTCCATGTTCCAGCCCACTTTAGTAAAAGGAACGTTGTTCCCAGATGATTGTTATTTAGGGTTGTGTAGCATATTCTATCGTCCCGTGGGTTTTTTCCTGAACAGAATCCTGGAAAGGGGAAAGAATCTGGGGTTGCAGTGAGGTTCTATTCAGTCACGAATGATCTCTGCTTTGGTTTGTGTCCAAGGGTCATCAAGCTACTAGGTTAGATGTCTTTATTATGAGGTCAAACTGGGGGTTCCCTGCTGCTTTCACTGGGGGCTTTGCACTTCCTCATATAATTGCCCTGTGCTCTGGCTTCTGTCTGTATGTGACTGAGCAAGAGACCTACTGTGTCTCCCTCCAGCAGACCGATCCACCATGGTCCCTGCTCTCCTGATGCCCTCGCCCGCTTTCCACTGGCCCTGGATCTCTGCGAAGTCACTGTCCCCTCGCATTTGGGTCTGGATACCTGGACTTAATGGCAGGCCCACTGCTACTGGGAAAACAAGGCTGTCTCTTGTTTATATTGGTTTTTAGCTCCTGAAGGAATCCTGTCTTAATAATTTCCTTAAGGGGGTTGAGCCAAAATCTAGCGTGATGGTAGGGCAGGGTGTGTGCGTGTGGGAAAAAGGTCCCAGGTGACTCTGATAGACACAACTGCCCGGTGCACTCATCTATCCCACCCCACCCTGAACACACACGACGAAAATTTGCCCCCTTCTGTTTTGCTGGGGTGGGATTGTATAGATCAGCTCATATTTTCGATTCATCCATGTTAGGATCTGTCAAGGAGGCGAACGGCATTTTTTTCCAGAACTGTGTCCACAGTGGGGAATACACAGTTCCACTTTTCACTAACTCATTGTAGTTTGGAAGACATACTTGTGAAAAAGTAGATATAATACACTGAGATCAGAGCTGGCCTGGCAGTAGGAAAGCCGTGGAAGGCTACAAAGCAGGTTCAGCAGAAGCAGGCCTGGGTGTTTTTCTCTCTTAGGCTGCTGTGTGACTCACGTAAATACAGAGAACAACCTGGTGGTCGCCAGTGGGGGGGGGATGGGGGATGGGCCCAGTGGAGGAAGGGGAGTGGGAGGTCCAGGCTCCCAGGGATGGAACAGACAAGTCACAAGGATGAAAGGCACAGCGTGAGGAATGGAGTTAGGGGTGTAATAACGTCGTACAGTGACAGGTGGTAGCTACGTGCGTGGCGAGTGTCATGGGGCATAGACTTGGGGAATCACCACACTGTATACCCAAACTGATGTGACGTTGTCCACTACTCTCAAAATAAAACCAGGTGACACAAATGTGGAAAGTACCGTGGTGGTCATTGTTACTCTGATCTCTGCAACAACCTTATGAGGTCAGTACCGTGACTGCCCCCATGTAACACCCCGGGAACGGGAGGCTGAGGCGGCTGAGGTCCCAGGCCCACATAGCTACTGGGTGTCAGAAGTAGGATCTGAACCCAGATCTGCCTCACGATGAAGTCTGCTCTTGTAACTATGCTGCGTATTTCCTGCCTCCCCGCGGGATACACAGGCATTCTTGTGAACTAGTATCTCCTTTAAAGGGGTATTTGTGGTACCAATATGCCTGTGGCCTTGTCCACCCTGTGCCCCCAGGAAGGAGGGGGAGTGAGAACATCCATGAGTCAGCAGTGAGTGTTGGGCTGTGACCATAGAGGGAAGAAACTTAAATTAGCAGTCCCAAAACGTGAAGGATTTGATGCCTTAAAACTGCTGTGTATACCCTGAAGCCCACTCGTCTCTTCCCTAAGCTCCCAAAGATGCAGAACGATCCAGTGCCAGAAAGAGGGGGACATGGTTGTGCTTCCTATGCACTTTTTCTTTTTGTTTTAAGATTTTATTCATTTATTAGACACACAGAGAGAACACGAGTGAGAGGAGGGACAGAGGGAGAGAGAGAAGGATTCTCCTCGCCAAGCAGGGAGCCTGTTGCAGGACTCGATCCCAGGACTCTGGCATTACGACCTGAGCCAAAGGCAGATGCCTAACTGACTGAGCCACCCAGGCGCCCTACTGTGCTGTTTATTAAGCCACTGCCTGTCAGCTCCAAGCCCTCTTGGTGCCCTGCTCCATGACGCCGCGGTTGGTACTCCACGGGGCACATTCCTGCCTTGCCACTGCCTTCCAGAAAGCTGCACCGGCAGGAAGCAGGGGAAGGATGTGGCAAGGTCAGAAGACGCAGAGGGCCTTGCACCTTCCAGCTCACCTCCCACCGGCTCACTTGCCCGTCCTGCCTCTCCTGGAGCTCCTCCCTAGAGCCCAGCACCAGCGAAGCAACACCTCTTCCTCCAAAAGTTGAGTTGCATTTCCACAAAGCCTAACTCCAGGCTTCTAATTTTTTTTTAAGATTTTATTTTTGGGGGGCGCCTGGGTGGCTCAGTGGGTTAAGCCGCTGCCTTCGGCTCAGGTCATGATTTCAGGGTCCTGGGATCGAGTCCTGCATCAGGCTCTCTGCTTGGCAGGAAGCCTGCTTCCCTCTCTCTCTCTCTCTGCCTGCCTCTCTGCCTACTTGTGATCTCTCTCTGTCAAATAAATAAAATCTTTAAAAAACAAAAAAAGATTTTATTTTTGGGGCGCCTTGGTGGCTTAGTCATTGAGCGTCTGCCTTTGGCTCGGGTCATGATCCCAGGGTCCTGGGATCGAGCCCCGCATCGGGCTCCCTGCTCAGTGGGGAGCCTGCTTCTCCCTCTCCCACTCCCTCTGCTTCTGTTCCCTTTCTCACTGTGTCTCTATCAAATAAATAAATAAAATCTTTAAAAAAAATGATTTTATTTTCAAGTAATCTCTACACCCACCGTGGGGCTTGAACTTACAACCTCGCAAACAGGGCACGTGATCCACCAACTGTGCCGACCAGGTGCTCTCCAGGCTTCCAACGTTAATCATTCTAACTGCTTCCTTTTCTTACCTGTGCAGCTTCCATGAAACCTTAGAGTTGGGTGTCCACCCTTTCCGTTAAGCAGTTAACGACTCTGTATCTAGCTGACGATTCTCTGTATTAAATTCTCGCTGTTAAAATTAGCAGTGTGATAGGTGTCTCCTGATTAGACCCTGCCTGATATGCCCATAAAATTCAAGCCTTCGGGTGCTCTGCTTCAGTTTCGTTTCATCACGCCTAGTGTGTGCATTTTGGGGAGCAGTCCTGTGGGCAGCCTCTCAGGCACATTCGCCCGGTGCTGGGGATGCTGGCTTCTGGACAGGCTCCAAGGAGCACGAACATGACGACAGACTCGAAGCGCAGGGACCTCTCGTCTTTTTCTAGCCAGCTGTAGGGTGGGCTTCTCAGAGGCATGACCACTGTTGACAACACTGTTATCATGTCCAAAGGCTTTTGTTTTTGATGGCAAACAATGGATTTCAAACCAACTCCTCCATCCTTCATAAATAGCTAAGTATTCTGTAGATAGTAATTATCTTCCTTGCTGGGCATTTGCTACATTATAGTGAATTTGATGGTTGACTCTCTGACAGCCGTTCCCAGATTACTAGTCTATGCCAATCACAGTGAACCCACTCTCCTTGTCAAAAGTCAGATTGATAACGGGCAGGTGGCCCATCCCAGACAAAGGAGGACCTGTCCTAGGGCCCCCGGCAAAGTTTTTCTTTCTCTTTAAGAAAGAGATGGCTCCCCTTTTTCGTTTTCCAGAAGGTGCATCTGGATGTGATACTCAGACTACTCTCAGTACTGTTTTATGCCTGTGAAAGGAGCCAGTCTGGGGACAAAGACGTCCCCGAGGCTGGAGGAACAGAGCTCCTGGTTGGCCCAGGAGCAGCCCCAGAGATCCCGTGCCCCAGTCCCTGGTACCTGCAACCGGGCCTTTACACGTGTGATTAAGGGTGTGGGCCTTGAGATGGGGAGATTATTTTGAATTATCTGCACGGGCCCAGTGTAAATCAGAAAGGTCCATCAAATTGGAAGGGGGGTGAGGGAGAGTCAGTGTCACAGCGAAGCAACGTGAGAGCCTCGAGCAGTCTCCGCTGGCTTCGAAGACAGACAGGGCCACACACCAGGGAGTCCTGGCGCCTTCTGGAAGCTGGCAAAGGCAAGGAAGCGGATTGCCCCCTGGAGCCTCCAGAAAGCACCGCCGCGCTGCGGACGCCCTCATTTCAGCCCACATCAGACTCTGACCTCCAGAACTGCCAGACAGACAGTTTGTGTCGTCTTAAGACACTGACCTGTGGGTAATTTATCACGGCGGCTGTACGTAGCTAACAGGAAGGTGAGAAGAACCTACTCGACGACTTTGCTAGGCTTCCACATCGGCCGACCCTGCAGTGCCCCCTGAACATCTCAGCCCATGGGACAAGGCTTTTCTGTCATCTGATCCAGCCTGAGCTGGATTTTCTGCCACTCGAGGCCCAAGCTGTCCCAGTCGATACTGCCAGGCTTCGCGGAATACTGCGTATAAATACGGTAGACTGTACGCGAGTGTTTGTTCAACTGTGACAAAATGTTGGAAAAAACCCCCAGAATCCACATCTGAGGACGCAGGGCTGTTTTCTGGCTCATACTAAGTGTAATAACTTAGAACTTTTTTTTTTCTTTCTCATAAAAGACACAAAAGATGTTTGGAAGGATGGACACGTTGTTTGAATGCTGAGGTGGCCTGGAACTTCAGCAGGTGTTCTTCGAAATTGCCAGATTCATTTCCTATCGTGACCTGCAGGCATCCACGTTCTCCGCTCCGAAATAACATTTCAGCAGACCCCGTGACCATGCCAAGAAGTGATTATTTTTACAAATCCAGATGATTTCCTAATTTAGGATAGCTCAAGCGGGGGAAGAAATGGAGGGAGACACAGGCTCTCTTTTCCCATCCGCAGAGAGTGGGAACAGCCCCAGCACTGGCTTTGACCAAATGTTGCTGACAGCTATGAAAGCAGTTATCACCGGACAGCTGCTCGGTGGCCCCCGTGAACCCAGCCGGAGGCTCAGCCCAGGCTGAGAGCAGAGGGGCCAAAGGTCAAATGCTATTTCGGTTGCTTTCCAAGCCTCCGCTCCACCACTTCTGGGTTTTGAATTAGTTTTTGTAATTTCTGCTCCAAAGACCGTGCTGAGTCCCACAACCACCCTCTCTGCACTTCCCAGAGACACTTGCTCAGTCTCTCTCCTCCTCCTCCTCCTCCCGTTCACTAGTCTAGGTCATGTCCCTGGGAAAACAGCGCTTTCCTCAACATGGCTTCCAGCCCTGCCTGTCTAGTGGGGCCCTCCTCTAAAGGTTGTGTATTTAATATACTTCACGTCCTTGGCCATGATGGTCCCTGCCAGGATCTGGATCCTTGCGAACCACAGTTGTATTGTTGGGGTTGGCGTGGGGTGTGTGTGCTAGGGGTCGTACACCATACCCCGAAATCCCAGACTATGCTACAGAGGGCTCATTGGTACGAGTTTTTCTTATGAGAAATGGCCAGAACCCTGGTTAGACTCACGGGTTGCAGATTTCCCCTTACCATTTTAAGTTACAAGGTGTCGTAAATAAATTTAAGTGTCTTAGATGAAAGACTGTGGGTGTGTAGTCAGCCCACTTTGTGAATCATAGAACATTCCATCTCCAAGGCATATGACCATGTTCCTGGAGTGTCTGTGTTCTTGTCCAGATTTTGGGTTCCTCCTTCTCTGCCTTTCCCTTCCGGATACCATAGGAAAAGGATCTTATTTTTCATTCAGCTGCTGTTGTAATTACTTGCTACGTTGTAATGTTTTCGTTTGTGCTTGGTTTTTTTTTTTTTCTCACACCCAGCCTGCCAAAATATTTTCCTTGCTGTGCATTCCCTGGTGTCCCCTGGTGCCCTTACTGTTACTTATCTACTCTTGTAAAAGCACATACCTAAATATAAGATAATCCCTGTATTTCCAAAGAGAAGGCCCCACCCCCACCAAATGTCTTGCCCCACTTGGAACGTATATGCATTCAGGGCTGTAGCAATTATCTATTTATAATCCCTGATTTGTCAATTATATATAATTAAGATGACTCTGAAAAATATTTAGAAATACAGCCTTTTCTGTAGCCTTTTCCACTTTCATTTTATGACATAATTTTCTCAAACTCCGCTGTGCCTCTTTGACGCCAGTGTTTTTGTCACCCCATCTGTGTTAGAGCCCCTTCCCATAGCCTCCCCTTCTCCCTTCTTTAGCTACAATCCAAATCTCCCTGTCGCCTGGGAGCAAGAGACTCATGGCTCCGTTTACTTATTAATTCAACAAACCGATATCCAACATCCACTCGTTACAGAGTGTGCGGAGTGCTGGGTACAGAGATCAATTAGAACTTGTCTTCCTGGCCTTCGTCCCTCCCCTTGAAGGAATTTACCCTCTGGTGGCAAAGGCAGCATTGTGAACAGAGAATTGCAGTATTTTGTAAGAAAGATGAATAATCGGAGTCCCGAAGTGGTGTTGGAAAGTGCTGCATGGTGTCTGGGCTCCTGCCTAATTCAGCCCCAAGCATCTAAGTTCTTCATGATCTGTACGAGCGTTGAACACAGTCATCGTTAAATACCAATAGCATTTTCTCCATGTAGTAAACATGTTTTCACTAGAGCTATGGGAACTGAGCTGATTTATACTTACCTTTCTTGGTTTTCCTGGAGTTTTACAATGGATTGGATGAACCTGCAGCGTGAACCAGTGTCAGTGAGTTTCAGGGCCTAGGAAATTTACCTTTCAGATCCCCACACCAACTGTTAGCCAGGTTGGGCCTTAGAAATGAGAAGGGCCTAAAAGAAGACTTAGGTCCAGCCCATCCCACTGGGACACTCAGACAGAAGCATTATAATTAGGTAACTAAGAGCCAGTCTTAAGAAACAGAAAGACTTCTTAAAAAAAGGCGGGCGGGGGGGTGGCACCTGGGTGGCTCAGTGGGTTAAAGCCTCTGCCTTCGGCTCAGGTCATGATCCCAGGGTCTTGGGATTGAGCCCCACATCAGGCTCTCTGCTCAGCAGGGAGCCTGCTTCCTCCTCTCTCTCTGCCTGTCTCTTGTGCTCTCTGTCAAATAAGTAAATAAAATCTTAAAAAAAAAAAAAAAAGAAAGAATCAGAAAGACTTTGTATTTACGTTTCACTTCTTGGTGAGCAAAGATTTTTTTCCCCCTGTATTTGGCATCTAAATTACATATGAGATTGAAGAGAACTGTTTTTCCCTCTTCCCCCACCTTGCCTCCATCAGTCTTCCTCTCACAACCACTCTTGTGTTTGAGAGAAGGGAATATAGGGTTCATTGTTTCAGGCAAAGACCCCACCAAGAAGCTCTCAGGTGTTGGGAATGTCTGGCATGAGACTCAATTAAGAGACTTAGACTAAAACATCAAAGATGGTTCCAGATTATGTTACGGTTACCACCAGCTGATGTTACAGGTTACTAGTAACCAGAACCCGAGTCCCCTACCAGCCCAGTCGTAATGAAGATGAAATTGCCGTGGGGGCCTATCTTCTCTGTGAAATCTCCATACAGTTACTCGCTGTTTGACCCTAGGAGGATGGTTCATCGACCTAATTGAGAGATGGGAGAAAGTGCTTCTGAGTTTTATTGTATTTTACTTTATCTTTTGGTTTTTTAGAGAGAGACAGTGAGGGCGGAGAAGCAGAGGGAAAGGGCGGAGAGAATGTTTTTCTAAAGATCGTATTTACTCCAAAGAGAGAAAGAGCAGGGGGAGGAGCAGAGGGAGAAGGACAGGCAGACTCCGTGCAGAGCGCAGAGCCCCAATGCAGGGCTCGATCTCATGACCTGAGATCATGACCTGAGCCAAAATCGAGCACTGAGCCACTCAGGCACCCCTAGTGCCTCTGCATTTTAAACGTAAATGGTCGAGATAATTTAATCGGGTTAAGGGAAAAAAAGCATACAGAAGATAACACCCAAACTAAACAACAACAAAAAAAACTGTCAAGTGCGGATTTCCAAAACAGTGAGACTTTGGCTCAGTTTTCCAAGAATCCAAGGACTCCATGTGTCTGTGTACATGAGCGTAGGTGTGTGTGTATCTGTGTGTGTTTACCTTATCTGTTCATGTCTTCTGAGGTATTCAAAAGTCAATGATCATTTGGGGGAAAAACCCCATGCCTTGGGTTATCTTCCCATGTTTCCTTAAATACTCATTTTTTATTGAGAGGGAAAAAGTAAAGACAGGTATATTGATAAGATCAGGAAGAGAATTTGGACATATGTATTGCACGAGCTAAATGAGGACTCTTGGTATATTGATAAGATCAGGAAGAGAATTTGGACATATGTATTGCACGAGCTAAATGAGGACTCTTGGACTAGACATTCTAGTTACTTGTAGCTGACACAGAGTATTTTAAGTCCCTGTAAGTCGTTAGAAACCATGAACTGTAGCAGAGGCCACGTTTCTGTCAGAGAAGCATTTACTCAGGCAAATTACAAAAACCGCTGTATCCAAAGGGAATTCGTGCTTACTTGGGGAGATTACATTAAACACGGAAATGATGCTTCGTGTTGAATTCTTCCACTGGGACCGTCGGTCTCTGTAGAGAGATATCCGTCTCGCGCATCCTCTGTAAGAGAGCGTGAGAGGAAAAGGTGTGACAGCATTGACACGTGTGGCCCTGTTTCTCTTCCACAAGGAGACAGCTTTAAGCACTGTGAGCTGGGACTACCCTGTGAGTCAAACTGTTGAGACGGTAATGGGATTATGGTGAGGATTAGGCCTGGGGAAAGGGAATAACTCGAAGATAAATGCAGAGGGAGAGAGAGTGTAAACAAAGGAGAGAATTGTGATGTGGAGGTCCTGCCAGAAGTTTTGAGGGATCAGATCCCTGCAGGCGCCCTTGCTTTAAGACGGAGCGAGGAAGTGATGGGAAGCAGGCTGTCTGATTCACTCTTGGGGTCCCCGGCTGCACCCCGGCCTGGGGGCACAGTCTGTGCTCCTTACATGCTGGTTCTGAGGTTGGAAGTGGGAGAAGGTTCCCCGCCCCTCTGCAGGAAGGCCACCAAAGAGGCCTTGTCTCGGGACCCCAGCTGGCCTTCCTCAGTGGCTGGGTAGGGGCAGATCTTGCACAACACGCTGAGAAGAGCACCCAAGAAATAAAACCACTTCTGCACGAGAAAGATGCCTATTGGAAGCCAGTTCGCTGGTCCCACTGCCAAGGCCGCGTGCTTGTCTCCGCCAGAGGGGCAGGAAGAACCAAATTTTCTAAAAGACAAAATAAATCATCCACTTATGTGATGCTAGCTAAAAGCACGCCTGTGAGCCTTGGTAAAAATCAGAGAATTGAAAGGCATGGCTGTCGTCAACGCGTTATTGTCCTTTGTTACCTTGTGTGTCTGTGTGGTGGGTTTTTTGAGATAGGACTCACCTCTAGTAAACTTTGTCCTTTTTTGGGGAGCAGTTCTATGCGTTTTGACAAACATGTGCAACTGGGATACAGAACGGGTCCATTGTGCCCAGAAACTTTCCTCATGCCCCTTTGTGGCTGATTCCTCCTCTGTCCCCTCCCCCTGTGTCACCGATTTGTTTTCTCCCATTCCAGCTTTGCTTTTTCCAAAATGGAATAGAAATGGGGTCAGGCACGGTGTGGCTTCTGTATCTGGCTACTTTCACTGAGGCGAGAGCGCGTCTGAGCTTTGTCCAGGCAGGTGCCTATATCCGGAGCCCATTCCTTTTTCTTGTTGGTGACTGTCCCACCGTATCACTGTACCAGCTTGTAGACTCATTCACCAGTGCAAGGACAGTGGCTCGCTTCCGATCTTTGGCACTCTTGAGTAATGCTGCCACAAACAATCATGTTTCGGTCTTTGTGAATCCCTGTTTTTATTTCCCGTGCGTATTTCCTTGGGATGGGCTTGCTGCTCTCCTTGGAGAGTGTAAGATCAGTTTTCGGCCCGTCTGCATTCCTGCCAGCAGTATATGCAGGTTCCGGTTGCCCCTCATTCTTGCCAGTGCTGGTATTGTCATTAAAAGCATTTTTTTTAAGCCGTTTTTAGCACCTCTTTAAAAACTGATTCCTGGGGTGCCTCGGTCAGTTAAGCATCTGCCTTTGGCTTGGTTCATGATCTCTGGGTGCTGGGATCAAGCCCCACATCTGACTCCTTGCTCAGCGAGGAGCCGCCTTCTCCCCCCCCCACCCCCCGCCCTGTTGTGCTCTCTCTGTCAAATAAATAAAATCTTAAAAATATAAAAATTGGCTGCATTAATACTTTTGATAATGTAGAGAGCTTAGCCCTTCCTCTTCAAAAGCGAAATCTCTTTCTCTGAAGAGTAAAAGTTTTGCCTGAAGGTCGTTTAAAAAATAATTAGCCCCGGTTCTCGTTATTTAGCATACGTGCGGTCTGTGCAGTCACTGTGACCACTGAATTTGTGAATACTGAGCCATCGATCCTAGGGGATGTCCAAGGTGAGGTTCCCAGGAGGCTCCGGTCCCAACATTTTGCCAGTTGATCAATATGTAATCTTCTCCTTAGTGTGTTTCTGTTTAAAGACACGTTCTGTAATACATTGTTGATTCGGTTACACTGAACTCGTGCATTAATCTAATGTGTGCGTTCACTCTGTAAGACACATCCCAACCTGTGCTGGGGGGCCATGCCTAACCACCCACAAAAAGCACAAGAATGTGAAAACCATGGCACTCAGTCGGCCAGGAAACTGATGGTTCCAGTGCGAAAGCCAACACAAGAAGGCAGAGCCTTGTCTGTCTGGGAGCTGGGACCCCAGCTGGGAGTGCGGTCAGATGACTCAGATTATCTACGCTCTGTGCGTGGCCAGGAATGACTGCGCAGGTGTCACGGGTATTGTTCTGGGGGTCGCAGACGCATTTTAGCAAGTGGCTAATTCCCCTCTGTTTTTCTGTCTTCCAAAATGCTTAACATTCAGCTTAATTTAAACAACGATTTGTTGTGGCTTGGTCTTAAGAGCAAGCAGCAGCCAGTGTTTTCACTCCGAGAAATTGACAAGGAAATTAACTTACCAAACCAGGGCCCTCAGTATGGAGATTGCTTTAAAACCACTTCAAGACCTTCCCAAGATTTCACCCCCATGGAAAAGTCTTGCTCTTGACTTATGCTGGAAGATCACACGCACCATTCAAACATACTAAGCATACACTTCCTTCTTAAAAAGTAATAAGAAATGTTCAGCTCTGAATTTTATCTTAGTAATAGCTATAGGGCATGTGTTAAAATTCACGGAGACAGATTAATGCACTTACCAAACCCCCATTGCCTAAAAGTAATTATAAGTTTTCTAGATTGATTGCCAATATGATATAGGTCCCAAAGAAGTCACCCCTCTTTACCGAGACAGAACAATAAATTGGTTTTCCTGAATACAGTGGGTAAAGAATCCAAGTTCCTGACCTCGAATATTTCGCTGGTAGTGTTCTGTGCAGTAGGGAACAATCAGGATGACATTTGCTGAAAAGTTGGAGATTTATAACATAATAGCTTGAGCATATGTGCCAAAAAATAAAAATCTTAAATCCTATCAAATCAAGATTAATCACCTATTAAAATACTAACAAATAGCACAGTACAGGTGGTGTCATACGCCGTCTCTCTTCATATATTGTTACAAAACAAACTATCCTGGCAGTGACATGAATATCACGCATCTTCTATCTTGCTTGCAGTGGGAAAAAGGAAAAAAAGAAAGCCTACTCAGTCATTCTCGGTGTGGATCTTGGCATTTCATTAGGGAGTGCTATCACAAGCCTTTTCACCGAAAAGCATACGCAGCTCTCTGGAAACTGCTAAATTTCCTGGCTTTGTACTACTGCCAAAAAACTGTTGCTTCTCCCGTCATTAACTAGTACATATTTATTCCTTTCTATCTTTGTAGAGAGTAACCCATGCAGCACTCCCATGAAAAGGAAAACAGTAGTCTGCTTCCTCCCTCTCGCTAGCTGTGCCGAAATTAATCCCACGGGTCAATGTCTTCTTTACATTCTGCTTTAATTTAGTACTTGTAACCGTGGACCGAGTGGTAACAGAAGAACCCGGGACAGTGTTCATTGTGTCTCTCCATGAAGATGGTTTTTGAAGTTTGTGGGAAAGCGGCTCCCGAAACTTTGTTATTAAACATTCCTAGTAGGCTAGAATAACAAGTTGCTAAGTTGGCTTCCAGCGAATGGCCAGGCAGTCAGCAAATATTGAGTGAGGATCTATGTGCCAGCATTCTTCTAAGCTCTAGCAATCCCGTGGCAAGCAGCATGGTCCCCGACGCCCGTGGGATCGCTCCCATTTTCGTGGGCTGCATGTCTCTGGTTAAAACATCGTCTTGGGAGACGGCAGAAAACAAGCGCAAAAAACGACTTTCGGATTATTTACGTACCTAGAGTATCCTCGTGGTTTAAAAAAGTAAACTGGAGGGTGGGAAGCCTGTTACGATCTTTTTTTTTTTTTTAAATGTAAGATTTTGGAAAATTTAATAACTCGCACTTGCACGAAATAAAGCCCATTGGCAGGTCGATCCTTTTTTTTTTTTTTTTTTAAATTTGTGACTCTGGGACCAGTTTTCTTAAACAAGTGAAGGTGCCTTGCCTGCCTGCGTGGTGTCTTCAGGCTCTCCCTTCCGACAGTTTTGCCTTCCTCCCTGTCCTCAAAGACACCCAGCAACGTGCCGTTCTTCTCCCGAGACCCTGGCCAGACTCGCCACAGATAGCATCACAAGCCGTACGTCTTCACTTGTTCTCACAAAACAAACTCTTGAGCAGTGACATAAAACATCATGTCTCTTCTTTCCCACTCGCAGTGGGAAAAGGAAAAAAAACGCTCCGTGGTCATTTCTCTTTGTGGATTTTGGCATTTCATTGGAAAGTGCCAATAAGTACTCATTTTTTATGCTCTTCTGGAAAGCTCTGCTCAGCCTTCCAAGTCACAAAGCAAACTGAGGCCCTGACGGTTCTCCAGGCTCAGGTCAGAAAGGTGGGAAACTTTTATTTTTGTAGGCAGGGAGCTCATGAATAATCCACTTGCGACCTCCTTCGCTGCCCCAAGCCCTCCTCTGCAGCCAGCCTCCCTGCTCCAAGAACTCCACATCAATCTGTCGCTGACCGTCAGCAGAGCAGCAAAGCGCCAGTGTTATTGTGAACCTCCAGTGGAACGCCTTGCCTCCCAGCTGGTGATCAATCTGGGTTAGACGGCAACATGTTCGCCTCTACAAATGAGCTGGACCCCTCTGCCACGTAGCTCTGCCAACTTTTGAAAGAAAGAGTCTGTTTCAATTCTTTTCGGGGGCAAAGACAAAAGGTCTGTCTCCCTTTACACAACCAGCTATTGAAAAATCCATGCAAATATCCACAGCCGGGATCCTAAGGAAATCATCTGGAGAGGTCAGGAAGTTGCCTCCTCCCCACCCTGAAAAAAAAGAGAGAGAATTTATGTTAAGTGTGCATTCTCACACACACACACACACACACACACACACACACACGCACGCACGCATGAGAACTAGCCTTTTGGTTTTCTTTCGTAAAGATGATGCATTCACGATAGGAATTGTACCATCTCTCGAGACTTCTCGCTTCCAGATGAGCTGGTCCTGGGGTTTAGGATTTTTAGTTCGCCTCTCTAAGCTCCAGGTGAAGCCAGCATTGTGATCCTGCCTTGAACAGAGCTGCAGAACTTTCCCTGGACGACTAATATTACGAATTAAGGTAGAATGACCAGGTCTCGGCTGGAGATGATTCTGCTGAGTCCAGCTGAGTCCATGCTAATTGGACACGATGCGTCTTACTAGTTGCAAACTTTTTTTTTTTTTTCAAGATTTTTTTTTTATTTGAGAGACAGAGCATGAGAGCTGTGGGGAGGGGCAGAGGAAGAGGGATAAGCAGAGTCCCCGCTGAGCAGGGAGCCTGGCGTGGGACTTGATCCCAGAACCCTGAGATCATGAGCTAAAGGCAGACGCTTAACCAACTGAGTGACCCAGGTGCCCCTCTAGTTGCGAACTTTTGGAAGATCTTTCTTAGAGTTGGCTAGTTCAGAAGGGGGCCAGCGTGGTCTGGGAAGCGTGGCACAGCAGAGGGACTGAGTTGGTGGACGTGAAGGAGCAAGTAAGAGTGCAGTGTGTGAAAGGTTAGCAGACAAGGGATGGAGTGAGCCCCTGTGCACGGGGGTGGAAGTGTAAGGACGGAGTCGCGTGCGGCACCCAGGTGGCTCAGTCGGTTGTGCATCTGCCTTGATTTTGGCTCGGGTTGTGACCTCAAGGTCATGAGGTTGAGCCGCATTGGGCTCCACAGTTAGCATGGAGTCTGCTTGAGATTCTCTCTCTCCCTCTGCCCCTCTCCCCACTCGTGCTCTTTCAAATAAATTATTTAATTAATTGAATTAACATCTTTAAAAAAAAATAGAAAAGTCGCATATCATTTGGTGGGGGTTTCATAATACAAGTGATTGTTCTTTCTTGTCTATGATCACCCCAGCCTGCTGGATGGACAGATTCTGTCACTGAGTACAGAGATATAAAGGAGCAGAGAGTTTTTTGCCTCTTGGTCAGGGGAGGCGGGGTGCGTCATTTTTCCAGAGACAGTGGGGCTCTAAAACTGAAGTGTAGATGAGCTAGAAAGAGGGGGCTCTGGAAAGAGCGAGGAGAGTCACTTTGGCCTCAAATGGAAGTTGAGCTGGGCCATTGTCCTTGAAGGAAGAGTGAGTGGTAGCTTTGGGGACATGGGGCCCATGTTCGAAGTATTGGAAAACTCCAGAAGATTATTCAGAATGACAGTGAGCAAAAGAGGAAGAAAAAGTGATTTGCATGGATTTCACTGGGCGGTGACTTGGAATATCATGGATGTCTGTGGCCAGTTGGATTTGGAGGGAAGCATGGACGAGGATGTTGAAAAGAAGGGAGAGAGCGGTACATCGGAGGGAGAGAGAAAGGAGGAATCTGCAAGCTTTCGGGATGCATCCAGAGGGAGGTCTGAGGGCCAGGGGATAAATGAGAGGTGGCTCCCAGCCCCGGTGAGTAATGGTATGAGGGACAAATCTCCACATTTCAGAGTCAGAAAATCTCTCTAATGTCATCTTACTCAGTGATTCCCCCATCTATGATCTCATGGAGTAATTCAGGTCAGAGGTCATTAGACTCAAAGGAATTATCCCATCTTTTCTTACGGCGTCCCTTCTTCGTGCATTTCCTGGTGATACCTTCCAGGGCTCTGCACGTGGGCTGGTTTATGCCACCCCCACGCCTGGCTGCCAGCTTCCCCTTACCTGTCCCGACCACGGTTGGAAAAATCCCACGTGTCTTCATTTGTCACATACACCAGGGGATATTCTGGTGAGAATTTTTTTAATGGATTAAAAAAAAAAAAAAGGCATATGGCAGAACGTTCCAGCTCCAGAACCCCCCCCTCACCCAATCAGGAAGGCTGGTCAGCAGTCCTTCCCTGATAAAAATGACAGAATTTATATGGAGGAGAGTGTAATAGTGGTAATTCGTAGCCGTTACCCCGGTATGGAGGAGATATGGCTATTGGGGATAAAAGTTCATTTTGCAAAATAGTTAAACAAAAAACAAAAAAATAGCCTTTTAGTTGTTCACAACTCGATCTCATCCAGCTGTGTTGCATCCTGCTGTGCTAAAGTAGGATTGTGTTAATAAGCCTTGGTCTCCATTAAGACAGAGACTGTGTTAGAATCAAAAGAAGTAAAGGTCTTGCCATACCCTGCGTTATTGAAATATCATCGTTTGTATTTGATTCAGTTCTACATGCCGCATTAAGGGCTTGGAACACGTTATCTAGACTCGGGGACCAAGCCCCAGTGGAGCTGGCAAATAATGTCAGTCCCAGGGTATAGAGCAGGGCAGGGCACACTGCCTTTCTGTACGGTACACAAGCTAAGAATGCAGGATTCTAGATTTTTAAAGGGTTGAGAAGCCCAAAAGCAGAATAGTATTTCATGACCTGTGAAAATGATATGCAATTCAAATGCCGGTGTCCGTAAAGTTATTTTTTCTTTTTTTCTTTTTAAGACAGCACTGCTTGTTTGATTACGTATTATCTATGGTTGCTTTTGTGCTAATTGCCCCAGAGACATATGGCCTACAAAGCCTAAAATATTTACCATCTGGCCCACGGCAGAAAATGTTTACCAACTCCTGGTCCCAGACTCGAATGTGCATATGAATTACCTGCAGATCCGGAGTCCAGAGGCCAGAGGCGATGCCTGGGAGTCTGCCTTTCTGACAGCTTCTAGACGGTGTCAGAACCACTGCTCTTTGGGTCATACTTGGGTTTGCAAGGGCCTCGGTATTTAGAACAAAGAAAGAAACAAAGAAAGAGGTATACTGTAAAGGGGAGATTATAGAACTTTTTAAAAAGATTTTAGTTATTTGACGCATAGAGAACAAGCAAAGGGGAGCTGAAGGCAGAGGGGGAGAGGGACAAGCGGGCTCCCCACCGAGCAAGGAGCCCGATGTAGGGCTCGATCCCAGGCCCCTGGGATCATGACTGCAGCACATGGCAGACGCTCAGCCAACCAAGCCACCCAGATGCCCCTCCGAGGATTTTTCAAGGAGAAATAGGCTTATTCTACTTTATTCCAGAGGCCAGCACTGGGACCCATGAGTGCCAGTGTTGGATTTTCCTCCAGGAAGCACTTTCTAGTGAGTAGCCGGAATCGTAGAATCATTGCAGGGACCGCAGGTAAATGTCAAGCGGAGAGAGAAGTGTCTTGGGTTGCGCAGCAACTGGACTTTTCAAGCGGAAAGTGGTGACTGAGATCTTTCCAGGCCAGTGCCTTTGACCGTGAAGCAGAGGAGGAGATGATCATTAGGAGGAAGGCAGAACTATGAGTTTCACGTCGGGTGGAAGGACCCCATCTAACACGGGTGGTGTCGTTGCCTTGATCTCTGTCAGCTGGTGCAACACAACCTTTGTGAGAAGCTAGCCAGGCCGGCCATTCAGCACACGCCTCAAAATCAGCTGTGGTTTTTAGAATTCAATTTGTACTTCCTATCCCTCGAGTCGCCCCTTGTGTGCGCTTAAGAAGCCCACACTTGCCTGACTCATACAGTTTTCTCGCTCACTTAGGAAGCAGGCGGAGGTGATCCCAGCCCTTGCTCCTCTCCACTTGGGTCCATTTCTCTGTCATCCCGTACCCCTCCCCTCTCTCTCTTAAAAATATTTTATTTATTTATTTGACAAAGAGTACACGTGCACACAAGCCGGGGGACTGGAACGCAGAGGAAGAGGGAGAAGCAGGCTCCCCTACGAGCAGGGAGCCCGATGTGGGACTCGAACCCAAGACCTCCGGATCATGAGCTGACCCAAAGGCAGATGCCCAACCAACTGAGCCACCCAGCCGCCCCCCCCCGCCCCCCCCCCTGGAGTCACCCCCCCGCCCCCCCCCCCCCCCCCCGTAATCTCTTAATACCAGCCTGGGGAAAAGGCTCCATGCTTGTCGTGGGATTCCCCGGCTGCAGGCTGTCGTAAGGCTCTGATGAATGAACCCTCCTGCTCATCACTCCATGAAGAAGTCCTTTTTAGGGCCTCCGGGTGGCTCAGTTGGTTAAGTGTCTGCCTTCGGCTCAGGTGATGATCCCAGGGTCCTGGGATTGAGCCCCACGTCGAGCTCCTTGCTTGGCGGGGAGCCTGCTTCTCCCTCTGCCTCTGCCTGCCGTTCTGCCTACTTGTGATTTCTCTCTATCAAATAAATAAATAAAACCTTAAAAAAAGGTCCTTTAAAAAAAGACCGGAAAGAAACTAGCCATTTGGAACAAGACAATACACGGAGAGTGTAGCACACTTAGACAGATGGGTGAGTCACCCAGTGTTTGAGCAACTTGATATGTAGCTATTGACGAATAACGTTCAGAACCATAAAACTCATTCAGCTAATAGGACACCGATCTGCCCCAAACCCAGTGAGTGCGGCTGTAGCCGGGAATCTCATGCTGTTTCCTACTCCGAGGACTTTTCATTTCAGCTTGTCACGGGCCTTTAAGGACATGATTTATGCTTCCTAATCCCCCCGGGGGGTTAAGTATTTTCATATTTATTGCACGGAAGAGCATTCTGTGATTGCTTGCCTGTCCCGAAAATCAGTTTGGCTGGAAAAGGACGCAAGAATTCTGACCTCAGCTCCGTATCCAAACCAGGAGTCAGCACTTGAAAAATGGGAATCAATATCTTGCCGGGGGAGTGTGTTTCATTCTGCTAACCTGGGGGAGGAACAGCTGGTGGGAGGCCGCGCGCGCACAATGCGGCTTGTTCTCGCAAATCCGCCTGCTGCCCCCACATCTCCGAGACCGGCCACGTCCATACGTCCATATGGGCCAAACATCTTTCAACTCGCTGGGGCTTTTCAGACAGTTCATCATCATCCACTCTATTATGTTCATCGCCACCAAACCGTTATCCTGATTATTAAAACCCGAGTAGCCCGGGGTCTAGATTCGGTCCTAAGCATGTTGGCGATCTGTGTAACCTCAGTGGATTTTATTTTATTTTTGTGGTGGTTGTTGTCGCTTAACTGATACTTTTCAAAATCCTGACCCTTTTAGGGGCACCTGGCCAGCTGTGCTGGTGGAACGCACGACTCTTGAGCTCAGGGTTGTGAGTTCGAGCCCCACTTTGGGCGTAGAGATTCCTTAAAGATAAAAATCTTGAAAACAGAAAATCCCAACCATTTTAGATGTCAGTCCTTGCTTCCGTTCATCTCATGGGTGCCACATCCCACCACTTTTACCATCAAACACAGACCTTCAGGTACCTTCCTAGGCTTTTCCCTTTCTACCCACCTACTTCTTGGGGGCGTCTCAGGCAGTCCTTGGGTTGATTATGGTTCTCGTTCTCTGTCTCGGCAAGTGAGAGGTTCGCTTTACGAAAACCATTTTAGGACCCATGCAAGTTGTTCTGTTCCATTAGTGGGATGGATTATTACCCCTCTGGCTCTTGTTTTGCTCACTTCCCACAGTTACTTCCAAGTTGCTCCTTCGTGGCAGACTTTCCAGTTTTCTTCTACCCAGTACACTACTCATATCAATCTTTTTTAAAAATACCATTTTTTGCCACATGACTTCAATGCTCAGAAAGCTTCAGGTGTTTCCTTAAAATCTGGTGAATGATGATAAAATCCCTTGTATCAGTTACTTAAGGTCCTTTTTATTTTATTTTCAAATTTAAATTTTTTTTTTTTTTTTTTTCAGGGAGAAAGCATGAGCAGGGCAGGGGAGGGGCTGAGGGAGAGAGAATTTCTAGCAGACTCTGTACCCAGAGCTGAGCCTGATGTGGGACTCGATCTCACGACCCTGAGATCACCCCTGAGCCAAAATCGAGAGTTGGACACTTAACCATTTGTACCACGCAGGCACCCCTTAAAGCCTTTTTTTTTTTTTAAGATTTTATTTATTTATTTGACAGAAAGAGAGATCACAAGTAGGCAGAGAGGCAGGCAGAGAGAGAGGAGGAAGCAGTCTCCCTGCCGAGCAGAGAGCCCGACTTGGGGCTCGATCCCAGGACCCAGAGATCATGACCTGAACTGAAGGCAGAGGCTTTAACCCACTGAGCCACCCAAGCGACCCAAAGCCCTTTTTAATCCAGTTCTCATTTTCTTCTGTGCCATATGAATTTCTTCTGTTTCAATTCCAAATATGTCTTTTGCATACCTTCTGGTGCTCTCTAAGTGGTGGGAATGAAACATTATGATTTTAACATCCTTGGGGAGACAGTGTGTTTTCACAGTGCCACTAACTAGTGATAAAGGCGGTGTTAAGAACAGGTGAGTCACACAGGTAAGCACCCCTTAAATTCCAGGCCGTCCAGGACCCTGTCCTTAGTTTCTCCTTACTCTGCGTGCTCTCCCCACACCCTCTCCCGTCCCTGACGGCTGGTCAGTATCCTCACCCATCCCTGCACCCCCAGCCTCGTAGGGGTGCTGATCAGGTTTCACTATTTCCCCAAAATCCCAGATCTGTATTTCCGCCTTTACTGAGCATCCTTACCTGGAGGGGGACTCCCAGAGCAACCTGTCTAGCACTGAACCCCTTCCCTTTCCCTGCAACCTGTTCTGCTCCTTCCTTTCTTTCTTGGTCACTGGTGTGGCTGTCCCATTTATCTTCCGGGTCAGACTGCTACAGCCATCATTGAATTCAGTTCGTTTCACCCCTCCAATGGCCTTTCCTGTCTTTTCTCCCCACCTGTGCCGCCGCCTCCTCATCCTAAGCCCCCTTTGACAACTGCTGCTGCCCCCAGCAGGTTCACCTGCTACCAGTGTTCAGTGCTGTGCTCTGTCTGCCCCTCTCTGGACAGAACCGGCTTCTTAGAAACTACTAGCAACTTCTAGTGGCTCCCTGTCCCGTTTAGGGCAGAAGAGCAGCAGTCAGAGGCCAGCACACTAACCCCGCGGCAACCTCACCTGTTGTCCGTGTCACTTCCTCACCTTCTCACATGTTGTTCCCTCTCCCTGCGATGCTGTTCCCGCCTTCCCTGCCGAGACACAGTCGGAGCTCAAACATCACCTCCTCCACGAACCTCTTTTGTTGGGTTCTCGCCATATTGCGTGCAACCCCTGTTTGGGATCCCCCCATTTTAGTATCTGTGAGCCTAGTTTTCACCATATTGTGCGGTCACACATTTGTGCGGCCACTCAAGTACTCACTGTTTGGGATCCCTAGTGTTTCAGTATCCCCGGTTGTGGGCTAGGGACACCGCGGAAGGCTTTGTGATGGGGGAGGCTCTTCGGCTCCATCAAAACCACTAATTGAATGTCTGTTCGGTGCAAGTGCTCACAATAAAGTTACAAGGAGGAAGTAATTATTTCCATTTTGCAGAGCTCGAGAAACCAAGACTCGGGTTAAATTATTGGGGCGCGATTCTATCCCTAATAAGCAAAGGAGCCCTGATTTGCACCCAGTCTGGGGTCTGGGCTCATGCCTTGTCTTTCCCGTGTCAAAATGCTGGTGCCACAGACTAAATCTTAAGAGTACCTTATGGGGCCCTCCATGAGGGTAGCGATTTCGTGATTATAAAGCACTTGGGAACGCGCAAAGGAAGCCCGTGGTTTTGTAGGGGACTGGAAATGTTTTCACAACTGCTTCCCCGCCTGCCTCTCTGTCTGTGTGCCCTTAATATTGTCTGACTCACAAAGGAAAATTGTTGATCCACAGAGAACCGGTTCAAGTTTTCTTCTCCATCTCAAGAGTATCCCGTGGAGGAAAATGTCTTAAACCGCACCTGAGCTATAAACAATTTATTCTGAAGGTAACAGTGTTAGTACTGCAGTATGTAAACCTTTAGCTAATAAAAATCAAAGTAGCCTAATTTGGAAAGTACACCGAAGGTTAGGGGGAAAGCTTGTAAATGTTTTCAAAGACTCGGGATTTAATTCTATCACCAGCTAGCAAAATAAATGGTCCAGCTGTTAGCTCTGAAACAGACACGGGTTGGAAATGAAATGTTAGTTTAAACGCATTGGTCATTAGAAATCAAAAGGAACGTGAAGTACACTTTTCTAGTTTATGAGAAACAAGGGTGAAAGTTCCCCCAAACACATTTGTGGTAACTGGGTTTAAAATTGCTTCCTCATCTTTTCTTTTAGCATCTGATACTTCGTATGGTCTATGTTGGGATGACGGGGGCATTTTTTTTTCCTTTCTTTCCTGTTAAGATGCAGAGGTTTGGGAATCCATGAAGAGTGGAGTCGGGAGATGTAAAATCCCACTTTTCCACGTGTCCTGGCTGCTCGCTGTGGATTGCAAACTGCCCGCCAGACTCTGTGAGGGATGGGAGGTTACTCTCAGTAATGTGCTGAAACTGACCTGAGCTATACAGCCAGCACATCGGGTCACAAGCACCGGCCTTGTGTAAGGTTATACTGGAATTAATTAACTCTGGTGGGTACTCTGAGATGTTTTCTCCACGTCTCGTTTTACCATCATAAGCCGGAGGAAGTCCATTGGAACTTCTTTATTTTTCCTTGAGAACCTCTTAAAAAAAAGAAGAAGAAGAAGAAGAACCTGGAGAGCAGTGTGTTGTGGCTTGAAACTGACATTAGAGCAAAGCCTGTGAGCTTCCTTTCTTCGAGTGTGGGTTTTTAACTTTGGATTCCGGCGGAACTGTGTCTCTTTCCTCCACGACAGTAACATCGCTGAAAAACGCATTTGATCGTGTTGTTAGGAAGCGGGAGACTGAGTCCAAGGGAGCAGACAAGGTGCTGAGCTGCTCACAGAATTCCAGAACGTTTTGTGAAACGAGGTGGTAGCCCAGGAACTTCCCGGCTTCAGAAAGGGAGGGAAGGGAGGTTTCTGGAGAGTGTGTGTGTGTACACACACAGCGATCCCCGTCCCGACAGCATCATGTTAACGCCAAGATGTCTGGCGTGGGTGTTGCTCTTAGTCTCTTAATCTTGCACAAATGCACTTTGCCCTGTTGCTTTTCTTGGTAAAATGGAGAGGATGCCTGCCTTCTAGACGGAGAGTTTCTGTTTGAGGCGATGACACAATTTTGGAAATAGTGGGGAGGGTTGTGCAACACTGTGACTGTAATTAATGCCACTGAATTGTACACTTAAACATGGTTAAAATCAGGGGGCGCCAGGCTGGCTCAGTCTGTGGAGCGTGTGCCTCTTGATCTTAGGGTCGTGAGCAGGAGCCCCACATTGGGTGTAGAGATTACTAAAAGAGAGAAACTTCAAAAAAATGGTTAAAATGGCAAATTTTACATTATATATATTTTTACCAACTGTATAAAAGAATTATGTAATACACCAAAACCCAGTGCACCGTATACTTTATTTGTTTTTAAAGATTTTTATTTTATTTATTTGACAGAAAGATCACAGGTAGGCAGAGAGGCAGGCAGAGAGAGGGGGGAGCAGGCTCCCCGCTGAGCAGAGAGCCCGATGCAGGGCTCGATTCCAGGACTCTGAGATCATGACCTGAGCCAAAAGCAGAGGCTTAACCCACTGAGCCTGCTTAACCCAGGCGCCCCTGCACTGTATACTTTAAATGGGTGAATTTATGGTGTATGAATTTTATCTTGCTAACGCTGTTAAGGAAAACTATGTAGAGGTAGGGAGTGTGATGTTCTGCTTAACCGAATGTTCTAGTAATTAAGGACGAATGCAGTTGCACCAAAACTAATAAGTGAAAGGTATTCTTATGTGGGGTATAAGAAGATAAACTTGAAAAAAAATTTTGTGTGTGTGCTGCAGTGGGTTGTATATTCCATTAGTTATGTATCTTTAGAAGTAGGACACTTAGCTATCCAAAGAGCATCTGAATAGACCTGAGTTGTCTAGTCCAGGGGCCACCGGCCACACATGGCTGTTGAGCACCTGGAATGTAGCTGGTCTGAACTGAAAAATGCTACATGTGCAAAGTAACACTGAATTTTGAAGACTTGGTATAAAGAATGAAAAGTATCTTGCTAATAATTTTTATATTGATTGCATGTTGAAATGGTATATTGGATGTATTTGGTTATATAAAATACACCACTGAATATATTTATTTCTTTTTACTTTTTGAATGTGGCTCCTAACATTTTTTTTTAAAGATTTTATTTATTTATTTGACAGACAATGATCACAAGTAGAGAGACAGGCAGAGGGAGAGGGGGAAGCAGGCTCCCTGCTGAGCAGAGAGCCCGATGCGGGGCCCTATCCAAGGACTCTGAGATCATGACCTGAGCCAAAGGCAGGCTCAAACCACTGAGCCACCCAGGCGCCCAGCTAACAATTTTTTAATTGCATATGTGATTCAGTTTCTGCATTTTGATGGGACAGTCCGGTCTAGAAATCAGACTGACCCCACCCAAGATTCGTGGACTTCGAGAGATTAAGAATCACTTCTCCCCCCCACCAACCCCCAAAGAGTCTGTTCATTCATTTGAACAAGTGAGACATAGCACAAGCAGGGAAGAGGGAGAGGGAGAAGCAGACTCCCTGCTGAGCTGGGAGCCTGACATGGGGCTCGATCCCAGGACCTGGAGATCAGTACCCGCGCTGAAGGCAGACGCCCAACCATCTGAGCCACCCAGGCACCTCAAGAATCACTTCCGATGACTGAGTAGACTACAAAAGAATTCCCCAAATTGGCCTGGAGGTTAAGGGAATTCACCTCCCCAGCAGTGGCTGTGCCTTCGTCTCTGATTCAGAGTTTTTGCAAATGGCAGACGTAGGACAGGTCCTTCTCTCACCAGGTTGAGGGAATGTGCTTTGATCTGCTGGGACACGTGGTTCTGTAGCACAGGGGAGTGTAATCAGACAGCCGAGGAATGGGTGTCAGTAGGTCCTGGAGGTTGGATTGGTTCAGAGGCAGTTTTTCTTTGGCAAGAGGAATAAGAGCAGCAGGACTAGAATTACAGCCTTTGACAAGAAAGGGAAAGAGCCCTCCCAGGCAGCAGATGCACTTTCAACTCTGTTCTAAGAAAATTAAAAATGCACGCCTCTCCCCAGGGCTCCCTCCCTAGAGAAGCACCCCGAGCCGTGCGTGTAGGACTCTGGCTCCGGGTGAGGGGTGTGTGTTGGGGGCACAGAGATGCTCCCTCTGGCTCAGGACTCCCGGCGTCTGCACGCCAGCCTTGCCGCTCATTTGTCTCGTGCGTCTTTAACATTGCCTGAGAGGGTCACGGCCACGGCCACGCTGCTTGCCTGGGCTGTCCACGTCCTCTCCCTAGGTATTAATCATTCTCTTGGTTAGTGCTCTGGTTACAGAGTTACATAGGTGTCAAGTGGTCTGGCCCTCACCATGTTTTCTACCATAAACCCTGTTATTTTCAGAGTGTGATTTTTGCAGGATGTAAGGATTTTCAGGAATGCGTGTATCATATTATAGCCAAACTTAGCCCCCCACCCCTGACCCCAGTCCTGAACTGTGTCCTGCGCCACCCAGGGGACGCCAGGGTCCTTCTGCCCCACAGGGAAAGTGTGCTCCTGGGCATTCCCCGGCACGTTGAGACTGTGGCGTGTGTTGATCAGTGTGGCTGGATGAACACTGTTAACGCCTAGGATATGGTGTATGCAAGTCTGTGGGCTGCCCGGGGACCGGTCTTCTGTATACACGACGTCATTTCTATGAGAAAGTGTATTCTGCCCTTGAGTTCTAAACAGTCAACTCACTAACACACTTTGGGGGAATTCCTTCTCTTCACAAATTGGCAAAACCTTTAGGAACTCTCCTACCTCGACTCCCACGAAGGAGAAAGTGGGAAGTGCGAACTTGGGGAGCCGAAGGTCACTGTGCAAATCATAGAAATGGGATAGATAGTGGTAAAATAGGAATTTCAGGCTGCCTTCCCACCTTCCAACTAATAAATACATCAAGGCATAACTCCCATCGAGTTATTTTGTTGTCTCGGATCAGAACCTCTGAAAATCAGAGAATAGGTTTTTCCACCCCAGTTCTTTATTAACCCAGGGGGAAATCCTTGAGAAGTCGAAATTCAGGACTTGGGTGCTGCTTTGGCACTTGAGCAAATTAAAAGGCAGATTGGGTTCTAATTTACAGGGTGCTTTTTAGTGGGTGGCCGGCCCATCCTACATGAGAAGAGAGGGAACAAGTACTACAGGATAAAGGGCGTGACCTTGAACCCATGTTTTCGGTTGTGTGTGCACATGTGCGTGAGAGAGGGTGGCAGAGACTGAATCTGACTTGTCCATACAAGTGCAGGCCCGTAGGAGTGTGTGTTGAGCCTTTGCGTGCAGGGACAGGCCTGCGCAGGTCCAGCGAATGCGGGGGTCCAAGTGGAGCAGGACATTAACAGACTATCTCAGAGGCTCTCAGGAAGGCGTGTGAGGCCGTGCAGTTTCCCTGTCCCTTCCCAGAAGGAAGAACCAAGTCCTGCCCTTACTGGACAAGTGCTACAAAATTTTGATCATAATGGATGATAAGGAAATTGTTAAAAACCGTGTGCTTTTCACCGTGCAAACCTCTAGGTGGTAACATTCGAAGTCCGTGTGGGACTCCGTAGCTGGTAGCTATTATCTGTCATTATTCAGTGCAGCTGTTAAATGGGACAGCCCCCTTCTAGGCATACATCTTTGTTTTAACGACAGAGGAATCGTGTCATTTATCGTGCGGATATTAATAGATATAATCTTAAATTACAGCGAATATGTGAAATATGGCTAGTTAAGCTTTTGAAAAGAAAGAACCTGGCCGGGGGTGGTGAGGGCGCGCTTGATGGAAGTTCTTGAGATTTTGTAAAGGGTTGAATGATGATTCTCCCTAGAAGATATTTTTCTCTCTGCACAATTTGGGATGAAGTAGTATCATGTTTCGGACAAAAAGCCAGCTGATTAGGAAGAACGTATAGACAGGAGGCCAGATTTGCTCATTATTTATACACAGGGTTTGAAAAATAGCCCTTCTTCTCGTCAGAAACAGCGGCCTGCATCCCACCCAGCAGAAATCCTGATCATTCATCAGTATGAACCGCGAATGCCGCCTGGTTCGTGGACCTCTTCTGTGCTTCCCAGGAGGGGATGATCTCTTCATCCTTAAACCCCCGGAGTGCTTGGTACCCATCTGGCACCCTGTGTCAGAGAGTATCCCTTGTGTCGGATGATTTATCCTTGTTTCTGACTTTGTTCTCTCTCTCCGCTGAATTCCAAACTCCTCAAGGGAAGAACTCTGTCCTATCTCTGCAGTCCTGGAAGATGGACGGAGTGCCTAGAACAACAGGCAACTTCGAGAAAGATAACTGTTTTCAATTTGGAGTTGGTTCCTCAGTTCTTTTTTTTCCCCCCTTGTAAGTTTTAAGAAAATACGCCCCAACGGCCCACCTGTCCAGCTTGCTTCCGTGAGAAAGCTGATACCGATACCGTAATTAGGGCTTGATCAGTAATGGGCCGGGCCTGATGCGGAACCCAGGGTTTCACGGTGGGGGGAAAAGCAGCAAGGGGGAAAGGAGCTCCAGGCTGTAGGCGAACAGGGGTCCCACTTCTCTATGCTAGTTGAGGCAGGTCGACTACGGGGTCCTGGGGAGGCAGTAGGAGTGCTGTCTCCGTCCATCTGGGTGGCTGTAGGGCATTGATAGTCTATTAATAGGGAGCTTTGGCAGCAAGTGATGGGGACCCAACCCAAGGGAGTGGGGTTCAGGCACAGGTTGAGTGGAGCAGTAAGGCTGGGCCCCAGAGCCCAGCAGTAGCCGAAGCCTCAGGGGAAAGGAGGGGGCAGGCTCCTGGCCGCTGGGGACAGTCGGACTGGGCAGGTGCTGGTGAGCCCTTCGGCCATCGTTCTGTCATCAAGGCTCAGGACTGGCACCCAACCCAGTGTCAGAACCTTGGGGGTGACCCAGCCAGAGAGCCCTGGGGGTTGCTGCAGTTGAGGGATGGGAAAATACAGTCGTGCGTGGAGCAATTCTTTCACAGCCTGTGGTAGGTGGCAGTTTTATGAGGTCAGCACATCTGGAACATGTTTGGGGACCATCAGCCAACATCGATAAACCCTACAAGCCAGCCTGTCATGGCTGACTTGTGTGCTGAGGCCCAGGTCCCCGCCGTATGGAGCTCTGTGGCCGGACACGACCTGCAGTGTCCTGGGTCTGACGGATGTGGTATGCTTTTCAATAATAATCAGCCAAAAACCGGAGTGGAAACCCGGTCTGTGACTGACAGGGACCAGCGTGTGAAAAAAATCGCCTGGTGCCGTGTCTAGTTTTCTGGCAGATAAAAATCGAACCACTGGTAGGGGTTTTGTCCTTTATCTTTAGAGGATCACTGACCTGCAGAGGTTTAAAAATTTTTTTTAAAGAGAAGGTTATAAAAATACATAACTCCTATCAGCTTTTAACATAGCATTTTGTTTTGAATTTTCTGGTTCTTCTTTACACATATGTTTATTAGACTTGGTTTTCTTGATTACATGGAAATACAGAGATCGCTAAAGAAGAAAAGTAAACACACCATCATTTCTGTGTTTGGTCACTGCTAAGAAAGGAAGGCTTGTACAAAGCCAGAAGTTTCGGACAGTACAGAAAGGTACAGTGTGGTCAGTGAAAGTTTGTGATTCTCAGGGAAGTTTTATGCAGAGAAGTAAATACGTACTTATTTATAGGCCATGATTATTTAAGGAAAAGGAAATATGTACTACACATATCGTATGCCTTTGCATTTTTTTAAAACCTAATCAGTCCCAGAGACCATTCCCTGTGAGCACACAGATTTACCGGATTTGTCCAAGGAGTCGTATACTATTTCACGTACAGACTCACCGTAATTTAACCAAGTCCCTAATGGTAGACATTTCATTTCCAGTGTGTTTGTGTTCCAGACAGTACCGCCGTGACCATTAACAAGCTGATTCTCAAGGTGACTACTTCCGAAGGTCGGGACCTGTGTAATCCAGGCCTCAGCAAAGCTTTCCAGTGGAGATCCAGATAAGAAGTATTTTCAGCTTTGCTGCAGGCCGGCAGTCTCTGTTTCAACCACTTACCTCTGCGATTATAGTGCAAAACAGCCTCAGCTGGGCGAACAGGTGGTGGTACGTCCATGTGGTGGAATTCTATGCAGCCACTAACAGGACGTAACACTGACACATGTGTAATGAGCTAAAGGAGAGAAGCGAGACATGGAAGGTCACGCACCGTATGATTCCATTTATACGAAGTGCCTAAAATAGGCAAATCCGTAGAGGCAGGATTCAGATTGGTGGTTGGCAGGGCCTGGGGATTGGGGACAGTGGGATGCAACTGCTTGATGGGGTCAATGGGGGGTTTCCTTGTGGGGTGATGAAAATGCTTGGAAGTAGAGGTGGTGTGGTTCATCCGCACTGGAAATGTATGAAATGCCACTGAATTGTTCACTTCGACATTGTTGATTTTGTGTTATGTGAATTTTACCCCAATAGAAGAAAGAGAGGCAGTCCACACCTGGGGGGCGGGGAGAGTAACCCTAGTCAGTATGGAGATGAGTGGGCGTGGCTGTGTGTTCCGGTACATTGTCAACTTGATAAACGTAAGAGAAGTTGGGCTAGACTTGGCCCCTGGGCCACAGTTTGCCACCCTCTGGTGGTGTCTGAAAAATGCCTTGATGGTAATGTGAAGGCTGGATCCGATGGACCCAGGTAGTGTAAGGATTGGGTAGATGAAACGACTGGAGTCAGGGAGGCTCCTGAGGGAGGCCATAGATCCTTTGGAGAATCTGCTGAGTCTCCAGACCCTTTGCTACCCCACCCCCCGCCGCCCCACTGCTTGTTTATGTCCATGAACGTACATTTTTTCCCCGAACAAATGCCCACTCATGGTTCCAACTTGAGAGACCCTGTTCTGGTTAGAGAAGTCGAGAGCCCCAACTCCTGGAGAATGGCAGTGAGGAAGTAGGGGGCCCAGGTTTCTGGGCGGTTTCCCATTCCGGAGAAAAGCCAACAGGATGAAGGCTGGGAAGAAGCCATTGGAATTCCCAGTTAGCGCCTCGTTTTACCGCAGCGGGAGCAGCATCTCCAGAACGACAGTACCACAGCCCAGTGGTCACAGGCAGAGAGTGAGCAAGGGCTCGTGTCGTGGAGGCGGAATCGTTGACCGCCTTCTCCAGCAGGTTGGTGTTAAAGGAAAGAAGGAAACTTTGAAAGCACGAGCTTGAGGGTTGGTTTTTATAGGAAGGGAACGATCTGAGTGTGTTTGCAGGCTGAGGGAGGATCCACACTCACATCCTTGAAGATGCGGGCGGGAGCTGTGGTGGACGAAGGCCCGGAGAAGGGGGGCGGCACATCGAGGTCAGGCAGCAGGTTGGTGGGGCCTGCACAGAGGAGGAGAGTGGGCTGCAGGAAAGGACATCTATGGGTGAGGTGAGAGGTGGAGAGGAGAGTTTTTTGCTAAAGGACCTCTTCCCTCTGAAATAATAGACAAGCGCGCGGACTGGAAATGAGGAAGGTGATGGATAGGATTCAAGGGTGTAAGGGAGTCGCAGAAGTGTGGGGCGGCTGCTCCGAGTCGGGACTGAGTGTCCCTGGCGGCTGATGTTCACTACCACGGGTGAGTTTGTAGGACTCAGTTAGCGGATGCTTACTGACCGCTTTCTGGGTGTCGGGGGGTTTCCCATCTAAGAACACTAGAGATCACGTCCAATTTGTCAACGAGACCGTCGTGAGACAGAGTAGGAGAAGTGTTGCTAGTTCTTCGCTTGTGCAGCCCAAAACTTGTGTCACAGAAGCGGCTTTGGCAGGTAGACTTGTAATGGTTGAATCTGTACAGCCCTCCGATGGGTTAGTCACATGGGCAGTGAGGGTGACCTTTACACAGTTGCCAAACAGTTAACCTACACCGACAGGAAAGGTCATTTCTAGTTCACACACAGGTGGTTCCCAATTCTTGCAGGGTTTTTGTGAATCCTATGAGATTTGGCAGCTAGATCGGACATGTGTTCCTCCTCTCTCCCTCCCTCCCTCCATCTCCCCTGTTTAGTTTGCTTGCTTGCTTGCTCTAGCAAAAATCAGTGCGAGCAAGATAGATGTCCGTAGAGCTCAGAAAACTCAATCTTTTTAGTGGGGGTGTAAGTGGCCCTTCAGGTTAGGGGTGAATCCTCCTAACGCCATTGATTGTTGATGACCCAGTGACCGATAAGCTGATAGCAAAAGGTTTCCAGTACCCGGTGTGGGCAGCCACCAGCGTTCTTGGGTATAGCGTTCTTGACGCTGAACATGTACTCCCATCAGTTGCACTTGCCGCTGACATTGAACTCCCTCCTTCCACGTTTCAGCGATAAATGATCCCAGCAGACGCCATGTATTTTCAGGAGTACATGGTATACCGCAGCCTGTTAAAAAGTAATCAGAGCTCCTGGTTGGCTCAGTCCCTGGAGCATGTGACTCTTGAACTCAGGGTTGTGAGGTCGGGCCCCACGTTGGGTGTCGAGATTACCCAAAATCTTAAAAAAAGAGAAAAAGATTGCTGCTCTAGATTCTCTGGCCATAAATAATTTTTTAGTGTAAAAAATGCAAAGAGCCACTATGGCTGTCCCCGGAGATAGAAGTGTGTGATTCGGTTAGTCCCTTCAAGGAGCCTTACCGTAGCGAGGGACTTGGTGTTAGATGCGGTGCCCCTGCCTGAAAAGCAAATCTGAACCCGCAGTATATGTTGAGTACTGCTGTACACCTAGCCATGTCGTTGACAGTGTGAGTGTTGAAAGAGTTACGAAACACTACCTAGATTTCAAAGAGCTTCCAATACGGCCAGGGAGGGAAGACTAACACAGGTAACACAACCAACAAGTAGTAGAGGGCTGGATGATGGAGCACTGAGTTGCACGGGTGCATTTATTTTAAAAAAAACTCCCTCGCTGTGGTTGGGAAGTGAGGCTAAGAAGGAAGGCTTACTTGGACTGAAAGGCAAGTTCAGACGTGCGCACGCGATCCTGGGCAGTGGTTCTCCACTCTGCTCCGGATGAGAACCACCTGAGAGATTTTAAAAAGCCTGACGTCCAGGCTCCACCCAGTACCAACTCGAGGGTTTTCCGACCAGTTCTCACATCCTCGGACACCACCTGGCTGTCCTACGGTGCAGTTCAGTTCTGACGGTAATGGCCGTCAGACCCCACAGGTCCCATTGGACTGTCCCCACCCCAGACAGGTATCAGGTACCACAGTTTTGGGTGCCTGCACTTCCGTCCCACTTGCTACAAATTTGGGGGTTCTCACTATCCCCCTTCCCATTGGGTAATTTGCTGGAATGACTCAGGATAATGCTGTATTTGCTCATACGGTGTAGTAGCAAGGCTACAGATGAACAGGCCGGATAAAGAGGGGCATAGGGGGAACCCTGGAAGGGCCCCGAGTGCAGGAGACTCTGTCCCCTCCCAGCATGTGGATGCGTTCACCGATCTGGAAACTCTCTGAAGCCCATTGTTTAGGAATTTTTATGGTGATTCCATCACACAGGTAGGATTGATGAAGTCATTGGCCGTTGGATTGAACTCAGTCTCCACCCCCCTTTTCTCTCTGCCGAGGTGCAGGGGTGGGACCGAGAGTTCCAATCCGCTAACCTCAGGTTCCTCCTGGTGACCAGCGGCCATCCTGACAAGGACAGGAGTCACCTCCTTAGCATAAACCTCAATATGTCCGCAAGGGCCTTGTTAGGACTAAAAAATGACACTCATATCACTAAAGAAATCCCCCTCAGTTCAGGAACTCTGTGCCAGGAACCAGGGATAGAGACCACATAGATCTTCTTTTTTTTTTTTTTTTTTTTTTTTTTAAGATTTATTTATTTGACAGACAGATCACAGGTAGGCAGAGGCAAGCAGAGAGAGAGGAAGGGAAGCGGGCTCCCTGCTGAACAGAGAGCCCAAGGACGCTGGGATCATGACCTGAGCCCAAGGCAGAGGCTTTAACCCACTGGGCCATGCAGGCGCCCCCCAGATAGATCTTTTTCATTATATCCCAACCAACCCGATTAGAATTTCTGGAAGTAGGAGCCAGGCATCTGTATTTCTAAAGCTTCCTGATGTGATTCTGTGCGTGGCCAAGTTGGGAAGCAGTCTTCTTGGGCAGTGGTTTCCAATGCTTCCGTTTAAAGAAAAAATACATAGATATTAAAGCTGCCGCTCTACCTCCAGTCCCATTAAGCCAGAATCTATGAGTGTGAGGCCCAGGAATGGTCTGACTGAAGGAGTCTCAGGTACTTCAAATGCGTGAGCCGGGCTGGGAAGCACGTGTAAAGTGATGGTGGGATGTCCCCAGTGACACGGTGCTGGAGCTCCCGGGAAATGACTGCCTGGACTTGTCCACTCGGGGTCACTGTCAAGTTAGACATGAATCCAGAAGGGGCACCTTCTGGGTGGTTCAGTTGGTTAAGCATCCAACTCCTGGTTCCAGCTCAGGTCATGATCTCGAGGTTGTAGATCAAGTCCTGCGCTCAGTGCAGAGTCTGCTTCAGACTCTCTCTCCCCCCCACCCCCATCTGCCTCTCCTCCCTCTACAATGAATAAATAAAATCTTTAATAAATAAATCCAGGACGGCTCATTATTAGCAAGATGGGTCCAGGACAAAGACTTGGGTGATGGAGAAGAAAAGCTGTTGCTTTTGTAACGGCCGTATTCCTAAGGGGGTTAATGAGGGAGCAGCTGCAGCAGCGTGCACTGGGGTAGATCCTAGGCCAGATTCTGGGACATTCTCTGAAGAGGGGTGAACTCTCGGCGCCAGAACAGTGTTAGTGGAAGGAAGGTGCAAACCAGACAGGAGAGAACTCATGAGGGCATCAAGGTCAGGTGAAGGGTCTTGAGGTTGGGGGTTTTTTTTGTTTGTTTGTTTGTTTTTTAATTTATTTGACAGAGAGAGGGGGAAGCAGGCTCCCTGCTGAGCAGACAGCCCGATGCGGGGCTCAATCCCTGGGCCCTGAGACTGTGACCTGAGCTGAAGGCAGAGGCTTAACCCACTGAGCCACCCAGGCGCCTGCGTCTTGAGGTTTTGTTTGAGAAATCAGGTGAAGACACAGGAGAGGAACCAGACTGAGGTGAGGAAAGGGAGAGGGAGAGGGGTTCCTGGTGCCTCAGTCAGTTAAGTGTCCCAACTCTTGATTTCAGCTCAGGCCATGGTCTCAGGGTCCTGGGATCGAGCCCCGAGTCAGGCTCTGCGCTCGGCTCTGGTACGGCAGTTCTCAATCTGTGTTTGTCATCTTCTGTCAGAACTCCAGAGACAGATCCCATGCAAAGAGCACTCTGTAAACAAACAGAAGCTCTCAAAATACGCAGGGAAGCGGAGCCCTGAGGTAACACCAAATTGCCCCTACAAGGTGTACATCAGTAAAAGCGATCCCTGACGTAGAGGGGAGAGGCAGGGGAGGGGTAACGCAAATACGTGTGCCATTTTAGGGTTTACTTCCTCTCTGCTTTATTTAAAATAATTTTTGGGGCGCCTGGGTGGCCTAGTGGGTTAAAGCCTCTGCCTTCTGCTTGGGTCATGATCCCAGGGTCCTGGGATCGAGCCCTACATCGGCCTCTCTGCTCAGCGGGGAGCTTGCTTCCTCCTCTCTGCCTGCTTGTGATCTCTGTCTGTTAAATAAATAAAATATTTAAAAAAATAAATAAATAAAAGAAAATAATTTGTAATTTTTGGTGCTGTGATCAGTTACAAATCACTTTTTTAATTTTTTATTTTAGAGACAGAGAGCGCTCACAGATGAGGGGGCAAGAGGCAGAGGGAGAGAGAGAATTTCAAGGAGGCTCCACACCCAGTGCAGGGCCTGACGCAGGGCCCAGTCTCACGTCCCTGAGATCACGACCTGAGCCAAAATCAGGAGTTGGACGCTTCACCGACTGAGCCACCCAGGCGCCTCAATAAATCACTTTTAAGTGTTTTATTTTGAATTAAGTTTTTATTTATAGAAAAGTTGCAAAAGTAAGACCAAGTTCCCATATATCCCTCCGTCCACTTTCCGTAATACGAACATCTTAACCGCTGTGTTCCTTGGCTTGTGTGTTTGTGTGGTCTTTAACCCTCCCCCCCACTCAAGCTGACTAATGCACAATTATTACTCTTAGGACTTATGTAATGTTTGCTTGAACAATGACAAAGATGTTTAACTCTTAGATGCTTGGGCTACATGTACTTATATCCTTTCATAGATAATCTGTACCACTCCTAACACCTGGCCTCCAACACTTTGAGATCATGCACCACTTCTATAAAAATTATGATCAACCCTAGGGCACCCGGGTGGCCCAGTCAGTTAAGCGGCTGCCTTTGGCTCAGGTCATGATCCCAGGGTCCTGGGACTGAGCCCTGCATCGGGCTCCCTGCTCTGTGGGGAGTCTGCTTCTCCTTCTCACTCTGTCCCTTCCCCTGCTCCTTCTGTGTCTCACCCACTCAAATAAATAAATAAAATCTTTAAAAAAATTTGAGATCAACCCTCAAGGATTTTTTTTAAAAATAATTGCCTTTATAAGATTTTATGTACTACTAGGTTAAATATTGTGGCACTTCTAAAAATTAGTAATGGTTGAGATTAAAAAATAAATACCGCTTATTAAAAGAAGTTTTAGGTTTTTTTTTCTTGCCACATTTCAGTGATTCACCTTGCACCCCCCAGTTTGTAGATTATTGGCTTAAATTTATCATCTTGGTTTGAGTGTCTCTCTCCTTTCCCATCAGAAATGGAACCAGGGGAGGAAGCGATGCTGTTATGTATATTGTTTTTACACTGATTATCCTGGACCGTGTGACGGAGGAATTTTCCAGTGTGTGATTTGGAAACAGCTGAACTGTTTCTGAGAATCTCACAGAAAAGTTTACTTGAAAGCTTTGTGATTAATAAAGTAGAACTATTTCTCTTAAAGCAGAGCTGCGGATTACTTTTTTCTGAGGGTTAAGAGAACATCGTAACCAGGGATTTCATTGTCTCTGTACTGGAACAAATGCTTTTTTCAGATCTGGACATATGAAAAATAAGACTCTTTGCAAGGTGCTTGGGAAAGTTCTGAGTAGCTCCCAAGTGGGGAGGCCTTTGTTCCGGGGTTAATCAGAGGGACACTGGGAACATCATTCACTGCTGGTATAGGTCAGAGAGAAAAGTTCACATCTGGGTGTTACTAACCACCGAGCCCTTTCTTGCGGTGTTTTCAGAAGTGATATATCTTCGAGCATCCCCAGAGCACAAACCCTTAGTGCAGATTTATCGGGGGAAAAGGCTCCTTGTCCATATGATAAAGTTATATATTTATTTACTTTGAAACTCAGGTAGGTAACAGTGAAGGAATTTGCGACTGTTACTTGAACAAATATGTCAGCAAGCAAAACTCGCTAGGGTGTTGAAATTCGCACGTAACGCAATGCCGGGCATATAGTTTGCTGATTGCCAGGTTGAGTAAAGGAGCTTACGTAGATTTTTCCCGGGTCGATTGGGACTGCAGGCACGGAATGGTTAGATATAGTTTTTGCTTTGTAACTGTTTGCTAAACTGCAGACAAGTCTTTTGCTTTGCTATTTGCATGCTGCATTTCAGGATAAAAATGTTTTTAAACATTTTAGGAAAAAATGTGATGGAGTGAATACCATACAAGAACTTTGTTTCCTTTAGAGGTTTCTGGGTAATATGCTTAAATTTCCTTTGTCAAGTTTGAAGCATAAACATTAGAGTGTTTGCTTGTCAACACACGGAATTCGGGAATTAATTTATATTTAGAAAAGCCCTTTGCAATTTTGAACATTTTAGGGAACAAGGTTTCCAAGTGTATCTTGGTAACAGCCAGGAACAGCTGCATTTTTGCATAGTTTTTCAGATGGCTTCTCTGTGACATCTGTGAAAACAGACAGCTCCAGTCACTAAGCATGCCGGGATCGCACAGCACATTTGAGGGCCAGAGTTGCCTGTCACCGAACAGGCTGCCGGTTTGTACCAAAAAATGTACTTGACTTGCACCTGAATTCTAAGTTGACATTTATTAGAAAAATGGGAAGGATGGAAACTTCTGGCAAAAAGCGTAGCATACGTCACTTCATTGTTTATACATGCTTAAATAAGAGAATAACGAGGTGATTCTTTATCAGTAGATTGAACTGGGGACACGGGTTAGCACATCAGTGAGAAATGGTTCTGGTACCCGCAGCCTTATTTCTAGCGTTATTAGTCAGGAATGAGAGTTCAGAATTGGTGCTGTTCACGCCAGCACAGAACAGGATTGAGGGTGTTTGGGTGGGATTGGTGCCGGGGTGGGGGGGCGGGTGGTTGGAGGGGGGACACCTGTCCACAAAGCATTTTGTGGATTTCTTTCACTTGGGTGCGTTTCTCCGCGCACCCCCCGCCCCCAACCCCAGTCCTTTGTGTTTGCGATTTACAGGAAAAGACAAGATCAGTCTTTTGAAATAAATCAGCTAGTTAATTACAGGTGACCACAGGGCCCTTTCCAAGTTTATAGATGAGTTCCAAAGATTCAACGTGGCGAAGGAGCTTTCTTTTACTCTCAGACGGACCCTCTTAGTTTTTACTCTAAAAGCCTTCGCTGGGGAGACCCAGGGACTGATCTCCACCCCCACCCCCAGTGCTTCCAATTAGGAATCTATTATCTCACTGCAGATAATTGGAAAAGGATATTCAAAATACGACTTCGCGTAAATACGGTTTTCGCCTGCATTAGATTGCTCGGCGTTCTGAGCACATCTGGAGTGAGGGCGGCCCCAGGGACCTTGAAGCGGGCTGTTTGGGTTGGCACAGTGACATTTAGCGTATGCCAATTTGTAACGGCTTTTGGAAACAGGCAGTTTTAAACTCTCCCTGAACTATTCCCCCGAGAAATTATTCAATTAAGTACGACTAAAATTAATGTTTAGCATTTTTTGTTTAAGTAAAATAGGCAGCTCTGGAGGGAAATCTGCGGTTCATGCCCGAGCTCTCACTCGAGTCTAAAATCTTACTCCTAAGAAATAACCGGGTGTCCTGGAATCGGAATCGGGGCATTTTCCACAAGAGACAGAGCCGCCGGCTCCTCCCGACCGCTTTCACGCCGAGCACACGTCTCTCTTGCGGCCTCGGCGGGTTCGGACACCTGGGTGCGAGTGCAGTTTGCACGCCTTCCAGCACCGGCTGGGGAGCCCCTGGGGACCACAAAGCCAGAAGGACTCCCTTCCCTCTCTTCTAAGTCTGTGCTTCTCAAACCATAATGAGCATAAATATCCCCCAGAGGTCTTGTTAAAACGCAGATTGTGATTCATTAGTTCCGGGCTGGGGCCCGAGATTCGATCCCATCCAATAAGCTCCCTGGAGATGCCGCTACCCGTGGCTGAGGACCACATGGGAGAGCAGTGGGTTCTAAACGGGCATGGGATGTGGGTGGGCGTGCGTGTTGGGGGCGGAGCCCCTGGGCTTCAGTGTGACTTCCGGTCTGTGGCTTGACCCCAAGTGCATTTGGGTAGGTATGACTCTGACTTCCTTGTACACTCTAGTACTTACTTCCCTGGATCCCCAGTGCTCACGACCTTCGCTGGGGCCCCCAGGGGACTGTTTTATGAACTAGGACACAATTCTGATGGATGAGCCACAGGAGGTCAAACCTCCAGTCCTTCTGCCCACATCTTCCAAAATCCAGACACATCGTCTACCTCGTTTTGTCCAGTGCATCTTCTGGTAGCTGCAGAATAAAGGGAAGAAAAAGTGAACTGATGTTCCATAGTCTCGGTTCGTAAACATGGAGGCCAGAGCCCTGGTGAGTGAAGGGATGTAGAAGGGTGGCTTTGCGGTGTTTAGCCAAGCGTCCTTACCTTTAAGGTTTGGCCTCTCCAAGCCTGGGATCCAGGACTTTGATGGTCTGGTTCTTCAAGGGTGGTTGGGTTAGGACATGGTTAAAATCCCCGCTAGGTGACAGCTCTTGAATGACTGATTCATAACCCAGGGCGGGGTTTTATCCACATGTGAGAGGGTGTTCTGCTATCTGATCTGTCCCCCTCCTTGTACTGAACACAAACTCACAGTCGGAGAACCACCAGATTGAGAGATTGACACCCTCCCAGCGGCCCACCACCTCCACCCTTCCAATAGTCCTGCCACAGACTCGGTCCACAGTGCTCACAGGTGCCCTCTAGAAATTTCCTTTAACTCCCACACTGTCCCTCTTTCAGCCCATCCTTTTTTGTTGTTGTTGTTTTCCATCTCAGTAACTTTCTTTGTAAAGTACAGTTCTGTTCATGTCGCCCACCCGCTGACACCCTTCAGTGGGGTGTCATTGCCTACACCATGTTTCCAAGACCTTGACGGTTTTTTGTCCCATTCGCTTGTAGTGTCACTCAACGCTAAGTTCTTCTTTGGACTTAATTTTCAGAAATTTTTGTTTTTATCGGAATAATATCTCTATGTACTTTGACAAGTCAGAGAGTTTTAGAAAGACTAGGACAAGCAGGGCTTCCCCCCATCAGCCCTCCCACCTCAAAGTCCTATCCCGCCGAAGCAGTGCATCTGATTCCTTGGGCTTATAAAACGGTATCTGCACTTCAGTAATATCACAGCGTGCTTCCTAGCTCTTGACGTCTTCCACCTTGGGCTCTGTGGACCTCCCCTCCTGAAGAAGATATTACTTTAACCTGTAGCAGTCCTACCCAGATGCCCTTCTCCTCTCCCCCCATGCTCACACATTTTAGCTAAGTCAGTATTTACGGAATTATGGCTTTGTAAGTGTTGTTCATGGCTGAGTCATACTGTGTACCAGAATCAGATTTCTTTTCATTGCACCCTCTTTTCTAAAGTTAGTAACTGTACTTCTTTTTTTTTTTTAAGTATTTATTTCAGGGAGAGAGAATAAGCATGGGGGAGGGCCAGAGGGAGAGAGAACCTCAAGCAGACTCTGCACTGAAAATGGAGCCCAACACGGGGCTTGATCCCGAGACCCTGAGATCATGACCTGAGCTGAAACCAAAAGTCAGAAGCTCAACCGACTGAGCCACCCAGGCACCCCTACGTGTTTCTTTCTTTCTTTTTTCCTTTTTCTTTTTTTTGACTCGCTTAGCTGTCTATAGCATCTTTCACTCCTTCCTCCCCCCAGTCCTGTTACCTCTGACAGTGGTATGGAATCCCTTTCTAAAGATCGATACTGGAAGTGCTGTCCTCGTCTGTTCCAGCAGCTTTAACAGAAGAGTGTAGACTCGGGGGTGGGGGGCTGATGAACAGCAGGTGGCTGGAAGCCTGGGATCAGGGTGCTAGCATGGTCAGGTGAGGGTCCTCCCAGGTCACAGGCTCGTGTCTCATGGGCAGAAGGGGTAGGAAGCTCTGTGGGGTCTCTTTATAAGGGCACTAAATCCATTCATGAGGGATCCGCCCTCAGGGATTAAGCACCTCCCAAAGACTCCCCCGCCTCTAAATACCATCACTGTAGGGTTATAGTTTCAACATATGAGCTTGGGGATGATGAACACATTCAGACCGGAGCAGTAGCCCACCAGCTTCATCTGTTTGGAGTCCTCGCTTCTCCCCCTGTCTAACCTGGACTGACCACACCCAGGCAGCTGCCTCCCTGTCTGGGATGGCATGCATTGCTGCACCAGGAACACGATGCCCTTTGCACCTCTCTCAGGGGCATGCCCTGTTACCTGGACCACCAGTCTTCCTCTGTTTTCCCTCTCCCCTCTTTGGTGGAACACATTCTCCAGGAACTTCCAGGAAAGGGGGTGCGGGAGGTAAAAACAATCTAGATGGACATATTGGGAAATCACCTCATTGGCCCTTCGTGTTTGATTGAAAGAATGAATGTGTTGCAGGTTGGAGTTAATTCTCTTGGAATTCTGAAGGCGTTCTTCCATTTGCTTCCAGCTTTCTGGGATGCTCTAAAAAGTTCTGCTGTTCCAATTTCCATTATACATGAGCTACTTTTTTTTTTCTCCCATCTCTCTGAAAGCTCTTAGAACCTTTTCATCTAGTTTGCGAAATGAACCATTCATTTCTAGTTTCTGAAATTTCACAACGATATGGGTGTGACATTTTACCCCCCTCAACTCATTGCTCTGGGTGCTTGCTACTCTCTTTTCATCTGGGAGCTCATGTCCTTAAATTCTGGGAATCTTTCTTATATTATTTTATTGTTAATTTCCTCCATATGATTTTTCTCCTTTTTTCCGCTCTTTCTCTTTGTAGTTATGTTGTTAGCATCGGGCCTCAAGAAGTAATCCTCCATTTGATTAAAAATTTTTTTCTCTCTTAGTTCTCACTGCTTTGTCATACTGCTTTCTTTCTGAAGTACTGTCTTCAACTCTATCTTACAATTGTGTCCTTTCCCCCATCTGTCTCACTCTCCTAGCTTTTGTTTAAAAAAAAAAAAAAAAAGTTTTTTCGTATCTACATTTTGAGCTAATTATGGATTCACAAGACGTTGGAAAGATAGTACCAAGGTCCCATATACCCTTCACCCACTTTCTATCAAGGATTCTCTCTGTAAGTATAGGACAATATCAAGAACAGGAATTTGACTTTGGTATAGTGTATGCATGTTGGGCTCCATAACATTTTTTAAATTGAAGGTTTTACTTTTTAGTTATGTGAGATGGGGGAGAAGCAGAGGGAGAAGGAATCTCAGGCGGACTCCCCACTAAGCACAGAGCCCAACAGAGGGCTCGATCCCAGGACTCTCAGATCCCAACCTGAGCCAAAACCAAAAGTTGGACGCTTTACTGACTGAGCCACCCAGGCGCCTCTCCATATCATTTTATCACATGTGTAGATTCGTGTGACCATTACCATAGTCAAGACTCGGAACTGTTATTGCCATCCTAATTTTAAGAACTCATTCTTCTTTCCCCAAGTTCCTCTGTCATCCTTTTGTTACAGTTTTGCGGAGACATTGTCTTATCTCTCCGAGGACGTGTGTGTCCATGCATCCATGCGTCTGTGTGTATGTTTCTTTTGCTCCAAAAAAGGTTTTGGAACCTTTCTACAAATGTCTGCTGAATTTAAATGCTCATGTTTAAAAGGGAGGTGCTGTGAGTTGATCCAAAGGACTTTGGGTGAACTTGAACCAGTGGGCCTCACTTTAGAGCAGTAGAGGGGATACCCAGCCATTTCACTGTAGGCATGTCAGAGATCAGAATATATACATCTTTCCTCTTGGACTAGTCTGTTCTGGACAGCCCTCCAGTCCCCTCTGACCTCTTTGGAGAAGGAGGGCAGAGACGTTTGCTGGGTTCCCTGGGCCAGGGCTGTTATACAGAAAACACTGTTCTTGGGGTGAAGAGATGCAGAAGCCAACAGACAAAATAGCCACAACCAGGATTGGCAAGTAGGAAGCCCCCCTCTGGCTGAAGGCAGGCCGGGGCAGTGGGCAGGCCCACAGTGGGAGCTGGCTCCCTGCAGAGTGGTGCAGTGCCCCTGTGTACAGGGCAGTAGCAAGCTAGTCACCAGGCCAGGCCTCTGAGCTCACTGAGGGGCTGTCCCCCCCCCGCCCTTGGCTCACTGCTGGATGTTATGTGTCTCCGTAGACACACAGGGGGCAGGGACCGCAGCAGGAAGAAGAAAAAATGCTAGCATCCCTGATCCTGGAGTGGCCACCTCCCCTTGCACGGTCCGTCCTGCACTTCTGCCTAGAAGGCGGTGCGTCAGGCTGCCTGCAAAGGAGAACAGCTTGGCGCTTCCGAGTCAGTTCTAGGTGGGTGAATTTGGAGCCCAGAGGCAGTAAAATGACCATCGGCATAAAGGAAGAAAATATAATGCAGAGTATCAGTCTATCAATGCATTTTATCAAACTGGGACGTTTTCTTCCATTAATGGGACTCCCCCTGACTTTTACTCGGGCCCTGCTTCCTATGGTACTTTGCATTGGGATTTCTTTTGTGTGCTCGGAGAGTTTAAAAATACCTATTAAGGTAAAACAAAAGGATTATTAAAAATGCATTTATAGTCAAAAAGTCAAAGACACACATGCAAACTGTGGCTCTGAGAGGCCTGCCTGTGACTACCTGCTTCAGAATAAATGGAAAAATGCTGGCACGCATCTCCTTCTGTGCCCCCTTCCTAGAACAAGAAACACGTCCAAAATATGTCTGAAGTGTGGAAACGTGTTGGAAAAAAGGCAGGTAGCTCTACTGCAAAGGAGGAGCATTCTCTCCTTAGGCGGAGAAATGTTTCTTCTTCAAGCTCATCATTGTTGTTTGTTTTTTTTAAAAAAAAAAAAAAAAAAAAAAAAAAGCCAGAGTGCTCAGTTAGCATCTGCCTTCTGACTGACAGATGTCACAGTTCTGAGTCTCTCAGAGTTCAAGTCTTCACCAGCTGTCTGGGTTTCATCAGGGATCTTCTCGCGCTTCTGAAAAAAAAAAAAGGGGAAGTGTGGAGAAATCAAGGTGAGGTGCCTATGGAATGGGAAAAATGCAGACGGTGTTTAGTCTGCAGTCAGACACGAGCTGTAATCTGAGACGTGAGAGGCATGTGCTACCGAGTAAACTCAGGGATCGAAACCCAGAGACGCATCTTCTCGTGCCCTCCTACTCACTCCCCTGGGGACTTGGACAAGTGACATAATCTGCGTGGGCCCGTTTTGACATCGTTAAATACTAGAACAATTTCCCCATCGACCTTTTGGGGTTGTCAGGGGGATCTGAGAGAGACACAGCAACGATGCTCTAAAACTGTATTCCCACCATCAGAAGTATTTTTAAAACTCTTCATTTATATGACACCAGATTGAAACAGGAAATGTAAGCCCTAACTTAGAAAGGACGGCGTTTCTGGGGCGCCTGGGTGGCTCAGTGGGTTAAGCCGCTGCCTTCGGCTCGGGTCGTGATCTCGGGGTCCTGGGATCGAGTCCCACATCGGGCTCTCTGCTCGGCAGGAAGCCTGCTTCCCTCTCTCTCTCTCTGCCTGCCTCTCCGTCTACTTGTGATCTCTCTCTGTCAAATAAATAAATAACATCTTTAAAAAAAAAAAAGAAGAAAGGACGGCGTTTCGTGCATTTCACAAAAAGCTCGTCTGTCTTCTTGAGCTCTGAGAGGAGGAACCCAGAAATCATGTTCAAGACTCTCTCCGTTCCTAATATTCTCTTCTTGGTGTTACACGTTTTGTTTTATGTTATAAGAATTTAAACATGCTCTAAATATTCAGTAACGGGCAGATATGGAAATACAAGCTTGATTCTATTAGCATTTTGAGTCGCAGAGGAAAGATAGTGACTCAGGCAGACAGATCTTTTTGGATCTGAGATGTAGGCTGTTTTTCGAAGGGAGTAGAGATCTAATAGTTTGAGTCCAGATACTTGATGAGAGACTCTAGAAACTTAAGTGGTAAGTGGAGGTATAAAAATTGTCCAGGGTTCTCTTTCTTTTTTGAAGATTTTATTTTATTTTTTAAGTAATCTTCACACCCAATGTGGGGCTCGAACTTACAACCCCAAGATCAAGAGTTGTATGCTCTACCAACTGAGCCAGCCAGGCACCCCTTGTCCAGTTTTCTATAATTTTTTTTTAAGATTTTATTCATTTACCTGACAGAGATCACAAGTAGGCAGAGAGGCAGGCAGAGAGAGAGGGGGAAGCAGGCTCCCCGCTGAGCAGAGATCCCAATGCAGGGCTCTATCCCAGGACCCTAGGATCACAACCTGAGCCGAAGACAGAGGCTTTAACCCACTGAGCCACCCAGGCGCCCCTCTATAATCATTTTTAAGAGGGGAAAGTATTAGCAAATGACCTTGGCTTCACCATTGAAGGTTGTATCCTTGACCAAAGTCATGATGGTAGATAATTATGATTATGACCAACAAGGGAGAGCGTAACAAGTAATAACTGTACATTTATGTAACAATTAAAAATCATTTTAAATTATATTTACATTTTTAACTTTATGGCATTTAAATAATTCCACCACCTATGCAAAAAGCCCTGAGTTTCTACAACATAGATTCACAGCACACAGAAACACTCAACTGGACCAGATATTTGGTCTAATAAATTAATATGTTTATTGTGGCAAATAATAATTAAAGATTTACTTAACAGTTGCTTAGAAGATATTTAAAACTGAATGATCTCATCTTTCAAACCGAGCAAAACAAACAGAACAAACAAGGCAGTCTTGAGGTGTTTAATTGGATGCCCTCTTCCCTTTCTGAATGTTACAGAAAAGTGTGTAGAATCCGATGATTGCACAGACCACCCTAGCTGTTTACCAGCTATGTGCCTGTGGACGGATGACCTCCTTGAGCTTCTCCTTCCATATCACTAGCCTCACAGGGTTATCCTAGGGATTCGCAGGAATAGTACCTTGCTCCTAGGAGCCACTAGGGAACTGATAGTTTCCCCTACTGTGTCCTCACTGTTGCATGTGAACAGGGATCCCACGAGAACTGAGGAAGTAGGCTTGCTGACATTTTTTTTTTTCTTTTAAGATTTTATTTATTTGAGAGAGAGAGAGGTAGAGGGAGACGACAAGTGGGGTGAGGGGCAGAGAGAGAAGCAGGGTCTCCACTGAGCAGGGAGCCCGATGCAGGGCTTGATCCCAGGACTCTGGAACCACGAACTGAGCCGAAGTCAGATGCTTAACCGACTGAGCCACCCGGGCGCCCCACCTATAGACTTTACTCATGGAACTTGAGATTTGGATGGATATCCTTGGTGGTTACCCATTTGGCCACACGTGCGAGTCTATTTCTGGACAACCTTCTGTTCCATTGACTTTTTGTCCTTGCTATGCTGTCTTGACTACTGTAGTTTTATAGGATTTCTTGAGATCGGGTAGTATTACTTTTCCAACTCCGGGTTTATTTTTCCAAAGTATTGATTAGAAGTGGTGAGAGTAGACATTTTTGTCTTGTTCTGATCTTAGGGGAAAGTGGCTAGTGTGTCATCTTTAAGAATGACGTTAGCGCCTGAGTGGCTCAGTCGGTTGGCATCTACCTTGGGCTCGGGTCATGATCCCAAGGTCCTGGGATCAAGCTGTGCGTCAGGCTGCCTGCTTGACGGGAAATCTGCTTCTCCCTCTCCCTCTGCCTGCCATTCCCCCGTTTGTGCTCTCTTTCTCTCTCTGTCAAATAAATAAATAAAGTCTTAAAAAAAAATATGATGTTAGCTATAAGGGTTTTTTTTTTTTAAATAATGGACCGTATTCTTTAGAAAAGTTCTAGATTTACAAAAATTGAGCAGATAGTATGTGAGGGTTTGCATAATACCCCACACCTAGTTTCACCTATTATTAACATCTTACATTAGCGTTGTATTTACATAAATGAATCAATATCAATATATTATTATTAACTAATGTCCATAGTTCATTCAGATTTCCTCATTTTTTACTGAATGACCTTATTCTGTTCTGGGATCCCAACCAGGATACCATGTTAACATTTCATAATCATGTCTCTTTAGGCTTCTCTAGGCTGTGGAAGTTTCTCAGAATCTCCTCGTTCTTGGTAACATTGGCACGTTTGAGGGATATTGATCAGGTCTGGTATGGGATACACCAGACCTGGTCTCATGTTTTTCTTGTGATGAGACTGGGGTTATGGGTTGCTGGGAGGAAGACCACAGAGGTGCAGGACCTCTTTCCTCCTGTCGTATCAAGGGTACGTGCTGTGGACATGGCTTGTGACTGTTGGTGTTGACCTTAATTGTCTGTCTGAGATGCGTTTGTCAGGCTTCTCCACTGTAAAGTTACACCATACCCCCCACCCCCATTTCCATACTCTACCCTTTGGAAGGGAGTCACTACTTACAGCCCAACCCCCTCTTCAGAGACGGAGTATCCACATAAATGATTTAGGACTCTTAAGCAGGAATTTTGTCTCTTCTCTTGCATTCATGAGTTTGTGCAGTCATGGGTTTCTATCTGCAAGGATGCATGGATAGTATTTTATATTTTTGCCTATAATCCAAAACTGCTTCATTTATTTTGTTACTCAAACTTTCCCTGTTTTAGTCATTGGGAGTTCTGTCATTTGGTTCCTGTGCTCCGGTGACATACCCCCATGGATGGTGTAGTTTTTTGTTCGTTCATTTCTTGAAGGGATTCCTCACTTTCTAGTGCTACCAGACACTCAGGCTCATGTTATGTATTTCCAGCCCCAGTCTGAGAGTCAGCCTCTTTCTCCAAAGGGCCCTGGGTCTTTTTATTGGAAAAAAGGATTAGAAACCAAGGTCTGGATGCTAAGTGTGCTCGTTGCTTCTGCTTTGTTAAATACCTTCCTGGCTGAGGAAGCATAGAAATACAGGTATGTGTATATACACTTACCTCTGTGTAACCGTCTGTGTTTACCTTAAGCTAAACTCAAATGCATACCGATGTCTCTAATTCTCATCCATTATCATATGGACTGTCCTCGCCTGTCTTTAAATTCCCACTCCGACAATGAGAATGTGGCTGCTACCTTTCATCATTCATCTCAATTGTTCAGTTAACAGAATGTGTGTGTGTGTGTGTGTGTGTATATATATGTGTATATATATATATATTTTTTTTTTCCAGATACTGCTCATGTATATAGGAGCAGTATCTGAATTGTTAGCTAGACTCCCACTGAAAACAACATTATCAGGGCGCCTGGGTGGCTCAGTAGGTGAAGCATCTGAATTCGGCTCAGGTCATGATCTCTCGGGGTTCTGGGATCGAGCCCCACATCGGGCTCCATGCTCAGCGGGGAGTCTGCTTGAGGATTCCCTCTCGCCCTCAGCTCTGCCCCTCCCCACTCTCTCTCTCAAATAAATAAGTAAAATCTTAAAAAGAAAGAAAACAAATTTGTCAAATAGAATTTCATTCTAATACACAGCTACTTTTGCCTTGAGTCTTAGTTTTTGCTCATTTCCAAAGGAACTAGGATCAGCACCTCTTCTCTATCTCTCTCAGTGACGATGTTTTACATGTTTATGGTACAGCTGGATTCTCCCACCACCATGCTCATTCCCTCCCGGAACCCTCCGCCTCTGAAATGATTTTTTTAACTTACATTCATTAAGGCTCACTCTTTGTGCTCTAGAGTTCTGTGGGTTTTGACAATTGCATGTCACATATCTGCCATTACAGTATCACACAGAATGCCTTTAGTGCCCTAAAAATCCCGTGCCTCACCTACTCATCCTTCCTCTCTTTCTCTCTAACTCCTGGCAGCCACTGACCACTGTACTCTCGCAACAGCTGCGCCTTTTCCAGAAGGTCATATAATTGGATTCATACATTATGGCACCTTTTTACGCATACAGGGTGCTAAGAAACACAGGTTGATTATCTATGAATCAGTCAGTCAGCCCCAAACACATGATCACCAGGATCCCAGTTTTCTAAAATAATGGGAAGTGTACTTTTGTTGTTACCTTGTTTAGCAAGGGTTCCGATGTAGCTTACTTTTTTTTTTAAGTAAACTTTTTATTGGGGGGTCTAGGAAACTAGGCGAGGGGTTTATTTTCGTTCCTATCATAGAGTTGTTTTATGCCTGAACTAAGTTAACGTATGTTATGCTTTTAGATCGTGTCTTCAAATTAGGGCTCGTGGTGTCTTCTCTGAGCTCTGTGGGTTTTTTTAGCGATGTTTTAAATTTTGTGTTTCTGTGCTGCTGATGATATTTAGAAATTTAAAAAATATTCTGATCATCAGGTTGACCACGCCAGTGTGTCTCACCATCCAATTCCAGCCCGTGTTTGTATGTGTGTGTATAATTGTCCTCGATCCCAGCAGTTCTCGGATGATGAGAAAAGATGGTCCCCTCAGTATAGAATGATCTTTCCTTCCTGGAGAAGGCCAAAGGCTGTCACTGTGCCGTGTCCAAAGGGTATCTCCACAGCTAGAATGAAGGCTAGCAGCACAAGCCCGAAGGAGCTGTACTATAGTCTGTGTCACATTCACATTTCAAGAGCAATTTAGTATTAAGGACACAGCCTTTATCTGTCAACATTGAACTGTTGTTAAATAGAATTCTACTTTTATGCCTTTTACTTTTAACATGAATATTTGTGTTTAGGACTGTGGGATACAGAGCCATAAGCCAAGAATATGTATCCAGATGTGTGGTTATATTTAATGAAATAATTTGAACAAAATGACTAATGTTGAGGGGTGTCGAAGAATTTGTTTTTTAACTTCCTAACCATACGCAACTCAAGATAGGGAAACAATGGCTTAGCACATGGCAAGTTTTCAGTAAATATTAGTAGCTGTTGTTATGGTTTTACATAATAGGCGCTTTCTGTGATACACTCATCTAGCCTGGATGTCTTCCCTTCCCCACATTTTGGCGTTCACTCAGGCCTGCAGCTCCGGCAAATTGCCCTCTCTCTCCCCTCACCCCCCACACCCAAAGCAACTATTAGCATGGTCCACACTGTCTCCCCAGCTGCCACTGCACTAGACATGGTCTATCCTGCCTGCCTTTTCTGTAGGGCTGCCCTCTGGAGTGGAATTCTTGGTCTTTCTGTCCGCCCCCCCCCCACCCCCCACCTCCCTCCTGTTAGCTTTTTCCTCTTTTTATTCTTCAAATACTAGTGTTCTCTGAGATTCCTCCTTTACGCCAACCTCTTTTTGTTTACTCTATTGTTCTTAACTCTAATTTTTTTTTAAAGATTTTATTTATTTATTTGACAGACAGAGATCACAAGTAGGCAGAGAGGCAGGCAGAGAGAGAGAGAGAGGAGGAAGCAGGCTCCCTGCAGAGCAGAGAACCCGATTCGAGGCTCGATCCCAGGACCCTGGGATCACGACCTGGGCCCAAGGCAGAGGCCTTAACCCACTGAGCCACCCAGGCGCCCCTTAACTCTAATTTTTAAATTAACATGCAGCGACATTGACTTTGTATGCGTGTGGCGTGGTGGATTTTAATACATGTGTAGATTTGTGTAACCGGTCCCACAAACAGAGCACAGAACAGTGCCATCCCTCCAAAGACTCCCTTGTCCTTTTCTTCTCACAGCCATACCTTGCCCCATCCCTTCCCCATAGCAACTACCACCAACTGCTCTGTTCTCCATCACTTTGGGGGGTTTTGAAAATACCATATAAATGGAATCCTGTGTAGGAACTTTGTTAGTATTGCACTTTAATTTTTCTGGTTTTCTTTTTTTTTTTTTTAACTGTATGTCTTTGTAGGAACTGTGTTCATAGTTACTAGGGATGATGATATATATGCTTAACCTTCTGCAGTCCACTTAGAACTGGTATTTACTGCTTAAAATCAGGCATAGAAGCCTTACCAACATGTAGCCCCTCTACCCTGCCCTTGTATGCTGTCCTTGTCAGTGCACTGAGCACCAGACATGCTGAGTTGTGTTTTCACTGTCAAATACTAAAGAGCTTAATTAGAGGAGAATCTGATCTATTTACCCAGGCATTTATCACTTCTGTTGCCTTCCCTTCATTTCTAGCGTCCTACAACACCTCCTGACAGTACAGTCTCTTAGCACTTCTTTGTTCAAGAATGAATGTCCCTCTTTACCCTCCACTCCTGAAGGGGACTTTCACTGCAAATGGAGTCCTGTGTTGGCATTCCCTTCTTCTCAGCAGTTTTAAAATTGTTGTTGCCCTTCCTTCTGGCATCCCCAAATTCTGATAAGAACTACACAATCTTTCAAATCTCTGTACCCCTATAAGACTGTTTTTTCTAGGGGTGCCTGGGTGACTCAGTCAGTTTAGTGTCTGACTCTTGATTTCAGCTCAGGTCATGAGCTCAGGCTGTGAGATCAAGCCCCACATCAGGCTCTGACAGGGAGACTCCCTTTCTCAGGGAGTCTGCTTGAATATCTCTCCTTCTCCCTCTGTCCCTCTCCGCCCCTCCAGGCTCTCTCTGTCCCTCTCTCTAAAATTTAAAACAAAACAAAACCAAAAAAAACAAGATTGTCTTGTCTTCTCTCCTCTCCTCTTC